>NC_048220.1:49975913-50001763 GCF_002007445.2 Ailuropoda melanoleuca | reverse complement strand
TCAGCAATTATTTCAAAATAAAAAGTTGAGGGAGAGAGAGAAAATGAGCAGAGGACAATTCTCATGTTCTTTCAGTTCTTTTGCGACATCTGAGTTCAGTTCTGGCTGGATAGAGACTACACTAAGTGAACGGAGGCGTCTGTGGTCAGCCGGAAACAAGATGATTTTGTGCCTGGAACACATGTTGGTTTCCTGTGCCCTTTCAAGAGAATCAATACATTGATTTCCATGTACCTACCTGTATGTGGTCAGGTTTATTTAGAGATGCCCCCTCTCCCTCTGCATCAAAAGATCGAGGGGGCTAATTGGGAGGCGCACAGACACCGTTTTCCTAGAGAACAGGTCACGAGAGGGAGCCTCTTTGGAATTTCCTCTTCTTCATCCTCTTCCATTGTGCCCACCATCTAGCCCACCCACCGTCTGGCCTGTCCGGATAATGTGGGCAGCACGTACACTCGGATACTCTATAATCCCTCTCAGCTCCGCCTCCTAATTATACTTCACTTTTTCCCACTCTTTTCTTTATCCATTGCCATCTTCCTCATCCATCACCTTCATTGCCCATGTGAACTACTTTAATATTCTCTTCTTCGTCTCTTGCTTCTGTCTTACACCCTCCAAGTCCATTCTCTGTACGTCAGTCTGAGTGATATTCTAACAGCGTACACAGGGTCATGCCACACCCCTGCTCAGCACCTCTAATAGCTCCCCTTGTACTTGGCATAAAGTTTTCACTTCCTAACCTGGCCCGCAGGATCCTGCACGACCTGGCCCCTGCCTCTTTTTCCGACTTTATCTCAGTGATTCACTTTGTCTTAGGTACACTGGCCGCTTTTCTGTTCCTTCACCGCCAAGCTATTCACATGGGAAGGCCTCACTCTGCTTGGAATAGGCTTCTTGCTACTCTTTGTACTGCTGGTCCTTTCTGAGCCTGTGTTTAACAGCAGCAATGCCCCACATCTGAGTGGCTTTCTTTGACCCCCTGCCTACAGCAGCTCCCACCTCACTGACTGACCACTACATCACCCTATTCACTTTCTCCAAATATTTATTATGCTTTCTCGTGATCCTAGTTGTTTTCTTGTTTCTTGTCTGTCAATGTCCTAGAAAGTAGGCTACACGAGAGCAGGGACTCTGCATTCCCAGTCACTGTAGCAGCCCCAACTCAATAAATATTGATCAAAAAAGTGAACGAATAAATGCATGAATGAAGAATTACAGACTATGAGACCTGGCAGGGACCTTCTTTCCCCAAGACAAGAAGCTCCCTGGGGACACATGGAAGATGCTGCAGAGAGAAGATAATGACAGCGATCTGACCTGTGTCTGCAGCACCTTGGAGTTTATAGAGCATTTTGAATTATCGTGTCTTCATCCAACAAGTAAGAAGTGTTTCCTGGGGGTCATGCAGCTCGCAGCAGCCAGGAGCCTGGATTGGGGGAGGACAGTTCAGCTTGTCAGCACACAGGCATCTGGCACAGGACTTTGGAACAAGCTTCCCCATCACTGCCAGCCGCTGGGCAGCCGTCGCTGTTCCCCCAACGTAGGGGCTCCAGGCCATCTACACCAACTGCAACACCTGAATCTATAGCAAAGCTGAGAAGAATTCCCCAGGGAGGGAAAGGACCTCAAGAAACAATGGAGACATGCCAGTGGGATGTGGACAGAAGAGAGACAGAAGCATGAAGATAGATGGTAAATAAATAAATGGAAGCATTTTTAAACTGAGCTAGGGTTCTGCACACTTCGGTGTGTCAAACCCTCACATGTGCTCATGCATTTCAGGGAACAGTCGGAGCAGAACCTGGTCTNGCAGGACCTGGTCTCTGTCCCCTAGGGAGCCTCACGGTGCCGAGAACACAAAGGTGTGCACTCGCCCTGCTGCTGGTTGGTGGGCTTCCATATGGTTCTCTGTTTCCTCTGTCTTTCTGCAAAGATTGGATAATGGTGAAAGAAATTCAAAAGTGACTCTTTATTGTTGCTCTTCTCTCGTTTCAAAATAGTCATAGTATTCAAGTGACTAACAATCCCAGTCTCCAAAAAGCATCAATTTGAGTGAGAACGTTACCAAAGAAATTCCACTCGCATATACCTTTAATCATGTGGCAAATTACCTTATTAACCACCAGGGAGTCTAGTCTTATTACTTAATTAAACCATCTCTTTCTTTTTTTCTTATTGAAACCACATGGGTTGAAACTTCTGTGTGGTTTTAGATTCTTTTCCCCTTCTTTGGATGTCTGTGAAATAATGGCTGCATAAAGAATTTCTGTTATTTTGTGTTGATAACTAAAGGGTTTGCAATATGAACTAAAAGGGGGGGGGTGCGGTAGAGATAGTCTGGATAGGCTCACCCTGGCCAGTGACGTAACAGCCACTTGGGTGGTATGAAAGTCTGAGATGTGTACTTGTCACTTACTGCTTCTCTCGCCAAAACATCTGGAATACAAAATCCTGTCATTAGACAGCCCACATGTTAGAAAAACAAAAGGAGAGAGGGAAAAAAAAAAAAAAAGAAAACTCAGTCCCCCCAAATGGCTGGATAAAGCCTCATTATTACTGGTAGGAAATTAGACATTTAAGGTTATACTTCAAAGCAACTATTTTTATTACAAGAGGCTCAACATTTTGATTTATTGGGCAGCAGAACAAGATTGTGACAAATATTTCCACCTCAAAGAACAGACAAATCAGGCCTCTAAGAAGTCATATATTAAGTAGTTTAAAAATAAAGTTTGTTGCAACAATAGTCATAATGATGGAAATTGCATGCTTTTGCTCATAGCCCCAAATAAATGACTGCTTTAGCATACTTGCCAAGAAGAAGAAATAATTTAATCTTGTGGGAATTTTCTTCTGATCAAAGGAATGTACTAAAATTCTGTAAAATAAAACAGCTGAAATTGAAAGTCTCTGCTACCTTTCTTCAAAGGTCACCACCAAGCAGGGCCTGTTTACAATCTTATATCCCCATCTGAGCTGCACCATTCAAGAGAGATGTTAAGAATGTAGGATGGAGGGGGCACCTGGGTGCCACAGCGGTTGAGCGTCTGCCTTTGGCTCAGGGCGTGATCCCCGGCGTTGTGGGATCGAGCCCCACATCAGGCTCCTCCGCTATGAGCCTGCTTCTTCCTGTCCCACTCCCCCTGCTTGTGTTTCCTCTCTCCCTGGCTGTCTCTATCTCTGTCAAATAAATAAATAAAAAATCTTAAAAAAAAAAAAGAATGTAGGATGGGTTCTGAGGAATCTATAAAGATAATTAAAGAATAAAACATAGGGTTTTGAGACAAAGCTGAGGAATTTAGAATATTCAGCCTTGTTAAACACGCACACACACACACACACACACACACACCAGCCTACAGTGTTAGGTCATTATCCATTTTATGTAGAAGTGGCAGGCTACCTTAAACGGTGACCATCTTAACCCGTCTCCATCTGAACATGACCTTCTTTCGTAAGACATGGACAGTTCTGATTAGGTTAGATAAAGTCAGAGGAAGTCTTCAGGGAGAGTGTGCACAATCGAAACTGGAAAATGAATTTCTTGGACAGGCTATAAAGCTGTCTTCTCTGTAGGTCTCTGAATAAAGAAGCACTTATCTGCCCAAGTGTGGGAACAGAATTTTGTGGAAAGACCAGAGGCTGCCGATGTGAGGCTCATAGCTTGGGGTCTAGTCTCAGCTCTGCTGTTAATGAACTCTGTGACTTCTGGCCAAATCACTGAACTTCTCTGTGCCTTGGTTTCTAATCCGTAAAGTGAGATTGAACTAGGAAATCTAAAAGACTTCATGCATCAGATTTCAATTCTAGGAGGAAGACAGAATGATCATAGGAGAGCAAGAAGGTCCTTCTTTATTATATTCTTATGGCTCTATTTGCTTGGGAGGGAACTTTAAGCATATGCGCACAGGGGTGTGTGTGTGTGTGTGTGTGCGCGCGTGTGTGTGTGTGTGCGCGTGTGGTCATAGTGGAGGAAGGGGAATGGAGACTCTATGCACCATAAGTATGTTCATAAAACTAGGTGTAATTTGAACTTATGTAAATTACTTTCCCCTTTAAATGCCATGTAAAGAAATTATAAAGATGAACACTTTGTAAATTGAATAATTACTGCCACATGTATTTGTTTTGTAAGCACAAATTACCATTTGTTGGGGGCCTGCTGCAATTTTGAATACTATGGTGAGTTCCATTAATGTGTGTATGAATTAGCTTCTAGGTAACGTGGCGCTGAACGCCTCCCCAGTCCATCCTAAGAATTGGGATGATGGAGCTTCAACAAAGTGGGCCGACAATGCTGCGGAATTCTGATCTATTTTTTAAATCATCCAAAGATAAGTAAATCTTGCTCAGTACCCTTTTCCCCCTTTCTTTTAAAGGTACTTCACTGAGTACAGCATTGTTAGCACTTCATAAAGGCAGAGGATCTTGGAGACGGTCCTGGAGACTGGGGAGAGAGGAGAGCTGGCCCGGTGCTGTCATGCCTTCCAATGGCTCCCCCAAACTCATCAACTGACAAAGATTGGGCTCCCAACACTGGACTTCAAGACATTTGGAAAATGTTCATAAACATGTTCAGAATCCCATGGTGTAAGTAAAACATTTTTATAAGATTATAAAATAAAGAAAACTGGCACACATTTTGTTTGAACAAGTGCGCTGGCGATTTCTTCTCCTAAGGTGAGGGACTCTTAAACAAGTCTTAGTAACTGCTCTTAGGGAATTTGGACTCTTAATTTTTGAAAACACAATAAAATATGCAAATCTCTAAACCTTGTAGATGACAGATCCTAAATCTCAGACATATGTGGAGAGAATCTGAATGAAAGAGGACCCTGCTAGCATTATAGTTTGAGAAACAGAATTAAAACGAGACAATGGGATTCTTGCTTTGATCTTTGCTTATGGGGAAACCTGAGAATTTGGGAGGATTTCTTCACCCAGAGAACTCCCACAGACTTCTCTAGGAGGTAAGTAGGCCTAATCATTCATAAACTAGTTGTTTCTAGAAGAATGAAGCATAAAATATCATTGTTGTGGCTAATTCATATTAATTGCCACTATTAAAAGTTCAAAGCTTAAAAGCAAAAAAAGGATGGGAAACAGAATTACTTTTTTGTGACTGGATACAATAGAAATTATACATAATTTCCCCCTTTCCCCTTTTTAAGAAATTTCCTAAAGCCCCAGGAAACCCCACCTCTGCTGGGATTTGAGCATGGGCTGGGGAAGACAGCAGGGAATTATTACTTGAGGAAGTCGTGGCTGGAGACCCTCAGTTTTCCTCCTCTGGCTTTTGTTTACTAGTTTCAAAGGCATTCCTCTTTGTGAGGGCATCAGCCGGAGTAAACGGAGTAAACGGAGTAAATGGTTTTGGAGCTCTTCTGAGGGGAACTGGGAGAATGGGTGTTTTTTCTTCCAGGAAAAGAGAACAATAGGAGGAGATTTATTTAAGGAAGGAGTAGTGGTTCTCAGTTAACAGGCAACCCTGGGTCTCCACGTTTTCCCTTAATGACCAAGCTTGAGGGGGGGCAACAAGATCAAAGTTGCTTTAGGGCAAAATTGCTGACATTCCTGAAATAGCCCCAGATTCCTCACATCCCAGTAAGCAAGAATCAAGTTCACTCACTTGTGAAGAGGACCCACTACAGCCTTCAGTTTTTTTGTTACCTTGACTTTTAGCTCATTGTCCTGTCTGACCTCCTCTTAAACCAAAGAGTAATAATGATTGCTGATTTAACCACTGTTCTCCGCATATAAAGATGTCAGGGGTCAAGATGGGTAGCTACAGAGAATCTAATATTCCAGAAAAAAACTAAGAGTAGGCTCTATTGATGTGGTTAAATATTTAGACATGTAAAGACAGCCTGCATGTAAAAGTAATCTGAAAGAAAAATCAAAGGAAGTGAGAATCATAATTGTCCTATTAAGGTTTGAGAGGTTTCAGAGACGACAACACACACATCATCTAAAAATCTAGAACTTTTTCAGGGTAATGGTGGGAAGACGTGTTACATAGCAATACTATGTACCAATTTGGAGCCTGCAGTCTCCTTTCCCATTCGTTAAGGATAATACTTCTTAATTGTCCATAATAATCTCGATGGAAGAGCTCCATTTTATGTATTCTAGGTTTCTAAAGAGATGTGAAGGGGAGAAAAAACCCAAAAAATCCAGAGTCACTCAAAATATCAAAGGTAAAATTATCTAAAGAAAAATTTTAGCATTTAAAAAATAGCAAAACAAATATTAATAAGATACCCTTCCTACATTGGAAAGTGATTGTTATAAGCCTTTGCACAGATAGACGTTTTCAATTCCCTCATGTGAACATGGAGGCATGGGATTGGGTTATATGTATGTGTATCAGAAACTGTTGCTACCATTTTGCATTCCCAAGAGCAATGTATGCAAATTCCAATCCCTCCACATCCTTGACAACCCTTGGTATTGTTAGTTTAAAATATTTAAAACAATTTTGCTTTACTATTTTCTGCAGCCACAAATGAAATCACAATGGTATCAGTCATTCTGAGTTTCTTTTTCCCCACTTGCTTATGAAGAATCTCGTTTTCCACCTTTCAAGTGTTTTGTTTCTAGGTATTTCTTGGTAATCCTAAAGAGAATCCCCTGTTTTTTGGGAACAGCATATGAGCCATTGTCTGTCCCTCACTGTGTGCCGTGGACTCCCTCTGTGCCTCAGTTGCACCTGTAGCCCACTGTCCCACCATGTGCCTGCTGTGTGGAAACGCCCATGTTCACATAAAGCGCTGTCTCCCTGTCTCCAATGTTGCGGTCAGGTTCTCCGGCGTCAAACGGGGCCAGGTTCTGTGTAGCAATGGGGACACTGGCTTTCCTCTCAAATCAAGGACTCTTAGGCTTAAAGTAGCACTGTTGTTGCCTGGAATCTCACAAAGTCTCTCAGAAATCCAGCTTTTTAACTGGCTGTTCTAACCCCACTCCTTGGGGAGCTTAACAGCAGTGTAAGAGTAGGGTTGAGGAACAGATTAACTGGAGGTCCTCCGTGTGACCTGCCTCTTCATGCTCTCTTTGAGGGCACTGAAAAACTCAAATAAATGTACAAGCCCTCTCAACGTTCTTCCTCCACTTTCAGCCCCTAAAGCAAAATATTCCATGCCTATCAACTCAAGGCAAATGAATGCTAAATATCATAATCGTTATTAACATTACTGTTTCTTAAAAATAGTTATCCCAGCCTCCCAGTTCTACATATTGATTGGCCATATTTGAGAACAAGTGGTATTCTCTGCTTATCATCTTATATGAAAACATAGACAGGGAAAAAAAAATCACTGTAGACAGGAAGTGATTTTATTTGTGGTCATGTAACAAGGAAGCAGTTGCTGGACTCAGATATGGTGACCCTGAGGTCATCAGTATACAAGCTCCAACAAATTGCTGATTTCATATTCATCCATTCAGTCAAAGGAAGAATCACTTCAGGGAGGCAATCATCAATCAGCCCATTCTGGTATTTGAATAAAACAAATGATCAGCTTGATCAAAATGGCCATAACAGTGGCCCCCAAAAATTGTGTTGGAAGAGAAGTGTTGCAAGGTTTCTAGAATGTTTTTCTTAATAGTGATTTTGTGGCTTTGAGGTAAGAATTTAGCAAGAGAGGCTGTCATGTAACACTGGGAGACTTCTCAAAAGATATTTCTTGGAAGTCACTGGGAAGGTTAATGAAAATATGTGTATTTAGTTTTGTCAAAAGGATCCTGGTGTGTGCAGTGGGGGGTGTGCAATCCATCAAATCAAAGCATAATCAAAGGCATAACGTGAAGAAATATAATTATAACTTATACTTACTCTTAGAGTCCAGACCTCACCCTTGCAACCTCCCACTTCAAACTCAAATGAAAATGAAAGCAAATCTGCTATCCTTCAGACAAAGCAGAATCAGATTTATGAGTGAGAAAGTTGGTGGGGGGTGGGTCTGTGGGGAAGACTTAATTGTACGACTGAAGGACTCCACTGAATAAACCACTCCAAGTATTATAGAATCCAGACTCAGTCCCTGTTAGGGTAATGCTCCCACTGATTTCCAGAAACATAATAATCCATCCAGGGAGAAAACGTTGTTCCACTCACTAGGCTATACTCCTTATTGATTACAATTCAATAGCATTCTCACATACCTGGAGATAAAGATAGAGGAGATGTTTATTCTCTCTCCTTTAGTAAATAGTAAATACTGTACTTTTTTTTTTTTTAATTCTAAGTCATCTCTATCCCCAACATGGGCTCCAACTTACAACCCTCAGTTCAAGAGTCACACTTCTACTGACTGAGCCAGCCAGGTGCCCCGATAAATACTGTACTCTTAAGAAAATAAATCTCTAGGGACTGAAGCTCAGGGAGTGTATTTTTAGCTCAGATTCTTTTTCTGCTCTCAAGGACAGGGTGAGGGTTGTAAGAGGTATGATTTTTCACAATCCTAGGGGCCAGGTACCAAAAAATCAAACTCTCAGAAATAAGTCTCAGGGGAAATGGCAAGGAGTCGCGGCCAGTAGGAAAGAACATGCTTCATTGAAATCACACTTTAGGGTCACTTGGAGGACAAACCTGCTTGGTACTCCCTAAAGTTGTCACAAAACCTGCTAAGATTAAGCCTTCTGGACCCTGCTTACTTCCTCCATAATTCTAGTAGGTCCTGGGCCTTCCACTCCAGAAAGGTAGATATGATTTGACCCCCAAAGACCCCTATCCCATGTCCTATAAAGGGGCCATCAAAGAATCTACCACATGTCTGCAGTGAGCATGTCTCAGGTGGAGAATTATCTCCTAGGAATCATGATAGCCAGGAACCGCAAATTGTGGGTCTGAACACGAGCTGCAACTCTCCTCCCCACTGCTAGATGTTCAGGTACAAAAACAGTCTTTCTGCCAAGCGGTTGCATCAATGTGCAGGTGGGCAGTTGACACCATTGTCACGGTGTGTCTGTGGCTGCAATGGGGAGAGAGTAGAGGCAGAGGCCGCTGCTGGCTAGGATGGTTACCTTCGCAAGTGGAGAAGGCAAAGCTACTGATGCTACAGAACCTGGAGTTGCTTCCTGGTGGCCTCTAAATTAAGGCGTTGTCCCTACAGTGATTTTTACTTGGCTGGCCTAGTTGAGCTTTCCACCATGACTTTTCCAGGAATGACCGAGAGGACCTTAGAGAGGCTGTAATGACTAAGAAAATCTTAGAAGGTTTTCTAAGTCCATCTCCTCTGTAACCAGGCACCACCACCCCTACCCCACTCCAAAACATGTACACACACACACAGACACACAGACACACACACACACACCACACCCCAAAAATCCACACACCAGTTAGCAAGGCCAAAGAAAACTTTCCTGAAGCCAAGCCTATTTGGGAAGATTGTCACCTACGCTCTTCCTCCCCAAGTTCTCCTTTGCCAAGAGTTGCTTTGATGAATTTTAAATATGGCACCAGGAAATCATCTTGGAATTTTAAAGGGACCAGTTCGTTTGAAGAGGGGCTAAGAAAGAAAGCAAAGAGAAGGAGGGAATGGAGTACTGAAGAAATCCCTGTCCCACACGGTCAGAGTGGGCTACGATGCAATTTTCTCCTCAAAACTATGCTACACTAATTGCCTCCACCCAAAGTAATTTTCCAAGCAGCAAATTAAGAAGCTTAAAAAGAAATAAGCCTCACTCAGTGTGGATTAGTAGATGAGCAACTTTGTAGTGTAAGATCCTGATTGATGTGATAGAGAGTTAAATGTGAGAGCTGGAGGCGTAGCCGATACTTTCTCAGAAATGATGAGCGAGCAGCTCTGCCCCCTGAAGTGGAAAGGAGCAATTTGGGGGTTTTATGCAAGCCTCGCTAAGGAGGAGATTTATGTAAGGCAGAGGATTTTCCAGCCAGCCCAGCCAGTGCCACTTGAAAAGCACCAGGGGCTGCTCCTACAGACATTGTCATCCTGCAGATTTAGGTCAACAGCATTTAAATAGACAGCTTGGGATTTTGCCCATTGATCTTAAACGAGCTCATCAAGTTTTCCTCAGAGAATCATTCTTCCTCATCCTGATGCAGTGTAGTAGGCAGAGAGAGAAAGAAGTTCCATAAGGACTATGTCAATGGGCAAATTCCTCTGTGTTTTTCAGTTATTCCTGACTCGGTGCTTCTCTGTTCTCTAGTTCCCATAAGTGTCATCAGAGTAATCAAGGCCAGCACTTATTTAACACTCATATTGTGGCAGGATTTGTTTGGGCCTCACGTTTACTTTTTAAATCTTTAAAACCACACCATGTAGTAAGTACTACGGTTATACCCATTTTACAGATGGGAACACTAAGGTACTGGAGACCTAAGTAACCCACCCAAAGGTTCATAGCTACTAAGGGATAGAGAAGAGATTTAAGCAGAGCTTGAGGTCTTGATCAGCATGCCTGTTTTTATATCTGTATCTTTGACCTCACAGTATTCTCATCCGCCTCCATGGAATCAAGCTGCTCTCTTTGTGAACACCCATCCAGATCTTTAGCACTTTCCTTGGCCTTTCTGAGCTTCCGTTCTGCAGTCTGTCTGCTGCCCAAAGTGAACTGAAGCTCACCTATCTAAGTCCAGGTATCCTTTTTCCCCTTAAACTTGCTTCCTCTCTTTAAAACCTTTATTTTGTGATTTTTAAATGAGACTATATGATTAATAATAAAAGCTAGCACCTGTTGAGTGCACGCATGTGCCAGACACTGTTCCAAGCACTTCATAGGTACTAACTCTTTCCATCCTCCTAACAACCTTATGAAGAAGTTGTTATTATCAATCCCATTTTACAGAGAAGGAAACAGATTACAGCTAGTGGACTGGGGAGCCAGGTTTGGGCTCAAGCATTTTGGCGCAGGCCCACACCCTGAAGATGGAACCCTCCTGTACCCCAATTTATTATCAGCCTCATTCACATAGTCTCCCATGCTCAAGACCCTGGTGTTAGGCACTGATTTTTCTTTTTTTCTCTCACCAGCCACCAAATCCTTTTCTAACTTCATCCTAATAGCTTCTTGCATACACCCATCTCTTTCATCTCGCGAGGTTAGAGACCCTCACTGATCCTCACAGGCCCGTCTGGACCACCTCCTGACTCACTGCCCACCACCCCCCTCCAATCTCCTTCTTTCCAGTCCATCCTGAGTGCTGCTCCCATTTCAGTTTTCCTAAAATACTGCTTTGTACACATGATTCCCTTCCTCAAAAATCCTAAGTACACTGCTTCCCAAGTGAAGTTCAGTTTTTTTATTGAGGTCTCCACAATCTACAGAAAGTGTCAACCGTGGCCTACGGTCCATATTCACTCACTTCCTGTTTTTGTTTACCTCATGAGGTTAAGAAAGGTTTTTAATTTTTAATGGCAGGAAAAAAAATCGAAAAATACGATTTTGTGACAACATGAAAATGACATAAAACTGAAAGTCCAGCATTCCAAAATAAAGTTTTATTGGCATATATCTACCCTCATGTTTTAGTCTTGGTCGGTGGCTGCCTCTGAGCTGCAAGGGCAGTGTCGAAGGGTTGCAATGAGAGCGTTGGGCCAGCAAACCCCAAGATTATCATCTGACCCTTTTCAGCACAAGTTTCCCAAGCTATGATAGAAACCTTATTTTTCTACTTGGTCTCCACTACCTAGAAAAACTGCTGTTCTTACCAGTCTTTGAAGACATATCAGGTACTTTTCTCTCTTAGGACTTTCTCCCCCTGCTTTTCTCATTCTTTGGCTTCGATCAGAGATAGGCAAAGTTTTTCTGTAAAGGTCCAGATGGCAAATCCAAATGGAACCCTCATGGTTTGCTAATTAGAGAATAAACTGGTGCAAATACTTTGTGCATCTCCTTAGCAATATCCACTAGAACTGAATGTAAATAAACGTTATGCACAGAAATTACACTTCTAGAAATTACACCAACAGAAATTCTTACATACGTGCACCCAAAGATATGTCCACAAATGTTCATTGCAGCATTATTCATAAGACCCAACAATTAGACCACACCGAGACCTACGATGCCATCAATAGTGAATTAATTTAAATGCATGGTGCATTTAAAGACTACTCTATCACAACAGAGAGAGCAAATTACTGTTGTATACAATGACGTGTATAAACCCCCTGTTCATAATGTTGAGCAAAAAATCAGACAGAAAAGAGTACATGCTTCCATTCATTATAAAGCTCAAAATTACAAGGAACAATCCATGACATTAGAAGTTAGGTTAGAGGTATCACAGCTTGGGTTGCCCAGGAAGCCAGGGTTTGTGTTCAGGAAGCTTTGTGGGGTGTGCACTGGGGGTCAAAGTTTGTGAGGGAATGAAGGAAAGTGGATAGGGCAGAGCGAGAAGATGATCCATGAAAAAGTGCCAACAAAGGCTTCAGCTAACTTGAAGGGGAGCTCTGAAACTGCTGTGCCCATTGGCGTTGTTTTGAATTGGGTTGAGGGGGTCAGGTCTCCTCCATATCAACCAGTCATTGGATGTAAGATGCCCTCAGGAGGGTGCAGGAACTTGGGTAAGTCTTCCTTCATCCCGAGAAGTCTGGAAGTAGACTAAGCTGAGAGCATTTGGCCACCAACACTCCCAGTAGCTGGGGGAATGTAAGTGTCATATCTGGAGGGGTTCTGAGTGGCACCCCCACAGCATCTCTACTAGTGATGGCTTCTCTGCAGGGGTAGTGACTGGAAGAGGGCACCAAGGTGGGGGTCCTCTACGGTATTGGTGATGTCTTGTTTATTCACGTGGGCTTATAAGGATGAACACCTATATACTTATATGATTTTTGCACTTCTCTACATTACATTCTATGCCGATAAAAAAAGATTATTTACGAATGAAAGGAAGCAGTGAGCAAGAATGCCAAAAGCTACTGAGAAGTCAAGAAGGACAAGGACTGCAAAATGTTCCTTAGATTTCAGAGCAGGGTAACCCTAACGGCAGTTGTCACAGGGTGGCAGTCAGACTGAAAGGGGCTGAGGAGAAGGGAAGGGATGGAGAGAGTGTGGGGGTGACTTCTTTAAGTTGTTAGCCTGGAAAGGGTGTGGTTGGAGGAGCAAGAAGGGGCCAGTGAGGATTTTCTTTCAAACGGAAAACACATGAGCATCTTAAAGATGCAATGGGAAATATCCAGGGAGAGGAACTGATTGTATATACAGGAGAGATGGGGGTGGTTGGTAGGAGTATGGCTCCTAAGAATGTGGGTATTGGCCTTATACACAAGGAGGGCATTTTGAACCTGTGACTGCGCCAACTATTCAGGCCCCTCGTGTGGTCCCTAGCATGGGAGGGCTCATGTTGTTAGGTCTCTATTTACATGGAAGATTTTTATCTTTCAATAAAATCCTCTCCAGAACCATGACTAGGAGCCCTTGTGTCCCCACTGATAACTCAGCACGATGCTCTGTACACTGGAGGTGTTCAATAAGGGTGCCACGGTAGGAGATGAGGGCAATGATGGTTGAAATAGGAACAAAATGGGAACTTATCCACTTGCTCAGACCTGACATGGAGCTTAAGGCAAGATAGGTTCAAGAGAATTCCCTCTAAAAAAACCTGACATTTTGCAAATGTTTGCTTTTATTTGTATAGCACGTGTGTCTGCAGATGGGATGAAAAGGTCAGGGTGGTGACCAAAGTGAGCATCCCAAGTGAGTCCCCTAAGAGATGTAATTCAGTGTCTCAGTTGCTTATCAGGACTCTGACACAGCCTTTTTTTTTTTTTAAAGATTTTATTTATTTGACAGAGATAGAGACAGCCAGCGAGAGGGAACACAAGCAGGGGGAGTGGGAGGAAGAAGCAGGCTCATAGCGGAGGAGCCTGATGTGGGGCTTGATCCCATAACGCCGGGATCATGCCCTGAGCCGAAGGCAGATGCCTAACAGCTGTGCCACTCAGGCGCCCCTGACACAGCCCTTTCTTACTCTGTGCAGCGCCCTCACAATTCCACATTTTCTGCGAACTTTGGCCACTTGTCCCAGGCCACACAGCTACGGATGGGAGCAGGCCTTGCATTTAGGTCTCTTTCCCCAGCAGCTCTGTAACCTGTCCGCCTCCACTGACCATGTGTTCCAGATGCACTGCACATGCTGGGGTGTGAACATGCCGGGCCAGGAAATCTGAAATGTGTGTTTGATCAATGAAGGCGAGGGCTTGGTCCTTGGTGAAAACCCTTTCTTGGGCTCGTCTCTCCAGACGTATTTGTATTACGATGACAATTAGTAATTACACGGAATCTTTCAACCTCGAAGACCTCAAACCTCTTTTAGATTGTGAATATACGTGTGCCTTCTGTTTGGCTTCGTGAGTCATTCCATAGGCCCAAGCATCATGGAGGTGGCTAGCGGATGGACATCCACGGCTGGAGCGTAGGTAGAAAATCCCAAGCAGAGAAAGGAAAATCTGGAGGTGGAATCTTTATACCACTAATGTCTGGATTTATCGTCACAGACATTTGAGACCATAACATTTCAAGCAACAGTGTTCTACACAGTTTGATTACAGATTGAAGTTAATTTTCTCCTTGCCTGTTCTTTGTCAGCAATATTATAATTAAGTGAAAAATGAGTGCTTTGTATTTTCTCTGGTTAACTGATTCTAACTGCAGCTCTCTCTGTTAACACTTTTCTTTCCTACTAACCTGGTCTGTTTTGCCTTTTTCCTTTTGCAATCTAGTAAAGAAGACTTCTGAGGAAGGTGCAACAGCCTCAGATGACATGCCACTTTCTGTGGCAGATGCTGTGAATGTCTCCTCCACTCACCTCCAGGTTCCGCTGCAGCTGAGATGGATAGCTTCCCACCTCAAGCACGGAAACCCTCCGTTCTATTGGGCTTCCTTCTGCCTGAGGGCTTTCTGTGGCACCAAGGGCACAGGTCAGTCCTTTCAGAACAGTGCAGAAGTCTTATGAATTTACCATTCCTTAGGGAAGTCCTCAATAATAAGCCAGAGGAGGCCAAGGATAAGTAGCCCAGGGTTGCACATATGCCAAGTGGCTTTATTGAGATGCAAATACAAGATGTCTGGCTTCAGAGTGTATTCTCTTACCCAGGGCACTGTGACATGTCTCATACCCACAGGACAGGAAGATCAAGGGAAGATTGCTGGAGGATGCGGCATCGACCTTGGAGAAATTGGTGGGAGCTGGATGTTTGGAAATAGGTGCAGGGCATTTCATCTAAATGGTAAGAATCTATTCTGGATGCCAACACACCTGAGACTCTGTCCTCTGTTTCTTTTGTATGACTTCATGTTGCTATGTGAGGGACTCAATTTCCATTATAGAAAGGATAAATTAATAAAATCTACTGATTTTCCTAGTTTTCTCTTTCCTTTTTCCCTTTCTCCCTTTCCTTCTTTCTTTCTCTCTTTCTCTCTCTCTTTCTTTCTCTTTTAATTTTCTTCTCCATGATGCTCTGCAGCAAGGTTCGAGAGTTTTGGGGAAGATCTGACCGAAGGGCATGAGAGAACAATACATTGTGGGAATGCAGGATTTCTTCCTTCAGACCTACTTCCACTGGAAACCCCCATGCAGATCATATCTTCCATCTGTCTGTTGAAGCAAAAGATAAATGCCATGACAGGAGGGCAAGGGAGATGTTTTTAAAACATCGAAATGCTTGAAAGCAGAGAATCTTGTAGGGCTTAACAAGACTTTTATCTCTCAGATTCGTTTCTCCAGGGAGCATTAACTGCCCTCAGATTTAATATCACCCTTGAGTGACCGGGACGCAGCAACTGGTAAAACTATTTTCACTGTCTCTACTGAGTCCCTGGAGCACCAAGAGGCCAATTCCTCAAAAGAAGACACACAAAGGGCAGTTACAATGTGCAGGGCAGCAAGGAGGCGGGAAGCACGTTCTCCCGGGTGAGAATCGCAGGTGGATTTTACAGGCTTGGAATTGATGCCTCAGAAGGGCAAGGTCTGAATGCTTCTCGGGTATCGAAGCTATGTTCCATGCCTCGGGACCCAGAAAACATTCATGGTGTGTTTATCACCCAAGACTTGTGACTCTGGGTTCTGAGCTGCGTTCACCAATTGCCTAATTACTTCTGCGTGGCTCCTGCTTCCTCCCTTCCAGTTGCCGCATCCAGGAATTATAACCCTGATTGTTCCAGGCTGTTTCTTGAACGTTTATGTGTTTCCGCCTCCCTTCTGGGACTGGGAAGATGAGGTATTTTGTAAGCTTGTCTCATCCTCCGAAGCACACAGGGGGAACTCTTTCCCTGACCCTTCCCACACACTGTCCTCCTCCCCTGAATGCACAATCACTTCCTCCCAGGCCAACTCTCACCCCCAGAGTGATAAAGAATGAAAACCCAGCCCGGGGATGAGTTTCCCCGCTGTGATGCATCTCTTGAATTTTAAGGATAGGACAAATGTATTCAGTTTTCAAGTTTCATAGAGATGAATGGCCCCTGACTCTGCATGTATATGAATTCAAAGACAGTAGAAATGCACATTTTAATTGATCAAGAGTAAAATTCTGAATTCTGAGTTCTTATAAGGTAATTCTTTTTTTTTTTTTTTTGCAAAGCCCAGTGTGAGCCGAGGCCCAGGCATGGCCAGTTTTACCATTCCAGTAGCCAGGTGGCTAGTGGCCAAGCCTCCTGGTAGAGCACTGGGGAGCTGACCCCAGAGCAGGGGCCCCAGACTGGGAGAAGGCCGAGCGCTGCTTTCTGGGAACTCTTGACAAGCCTCCCCTGCCACCCTCCATGCAGCTGCTGGGGCACATTCATCTACCCAGAAACCAGGGCCCTGCATCGGGCCTGTTTGACATTTATCTTCCTGACAAGCTCATCGTGTAGGTTCAGTGGGGTAAACCCAGGCAGAGCCTCACCCTGGTGACTGCCAACCAGTGACTTCAGTGTCTCTACCTTCGGAGAAGCTTGTGGAAACCTCTGTTTTGTTTCCTTCCAAGACACGGTTCATTTTTCTTCTTCTCTCTAATGGGGATGAGTGGTGGTAAAAATGAATTCTTCTCTGCAGAAGTCACTTCATGTGACTGCGCTCTGGGAAACTTTGGTGTAGGTTTGGCTCTGATGCCACATTGTCTGTTTTTCTCTTCCACCCCCTCCCCGCTTTTTAAAACAACAGGCATCCCTTGCATTTTCCTTTTCATCTTATTTTTGAGTGTGCATGATACAAACATTACAAAAGCATGAACCAAAGTCGAAGCAAAAGGCAAGAAAAGCCACCCACAACCCCACCCCCGCTACCTGCCAGGCGGCACTCACGGTCTTGTCACCCCATTCTACCCAGAGCTGTAGGAATATGGAACTTGACCGGCATAATTAGAGCAGAGATTCACTTTTGCATCCACTTTTTTTAAACTGAACATTATATGATAAGCCTTTCTCCACGTCATCACAGAGTATTTGTATTTATCTTTCTATTTGCCATTCTATTGGGTAAATAAAATGTAAGTGATTTAACCATTTTCCTACACTTCATCAATACGAACAGCTTCCAGCTTCTTGCTATTCTATGAAAGCACTGTGCTTTTTCCCTTTGGGATTATTTCCTCAGGATAACTTCTTAAGAGTTTCTTCTCTATTTTGGCTTTGCATCCAGAAGTAAGTGCTATATTCCTGTTTCTAATGTCTTCCTTGGTCTGACTGGCTGGGAGTCTGGGTGGGAACTTTTTCCCCTGATGTCTTGGGCCATGGGAGATGGACAGGGGTGGAAAAGGGGGCACGGGCCTTTATAAGGAAGTGGAGAAAACTCACTGTGCAGCTAATTACAAAGTGCCATGAAGCAAGTCCAAACTTTATGGCTTTCCTTGAATTGATGACGGTGTCTGACCAGGCCTGCCTGTCCTCTCGCAGGTGTGTGCAGCCTCCAAGGCCATATGGTTTTCGGCTGCCCTGGGCCTCATTCTTTGTTCAGCCCATGATCTTGTAACTGAATATCAGTTAATAACTTTTCATAATAACGTAGCTTGGATCAGCTTTGGGGTCCAGAAAGAGGCCCCGTACAAAGCTCTGTCTTTTCCAGACTCCTGCTGCCTCCCCAGCACACCTGCCAGGAGTTGTGGGCCCCACGGCTGTCCCCAGGGCAAGAGTAACATCCTAAGTTCACAGAGGGCCAGCTGCACGTTCAGCAAGTAGAGAGGCCGGGGCACAGAGCTCATTCTTCGCCAGTAACTCGTCTCTGTTGGGATCTGCTAGGAAGGTTGGGGGGTCCTGTGACTTTAAAAAAAAAGGGCCAGCACTTTCTAAAAGATATTTTAAGTAGTTTACAATACACAGGCAGCCTCTGGCTCATGTGAGTTGATTTGCAGGCACTCCCAAGAGGCCTGAGGTCACCTGGGATCTTGAGAATGGCTGGGTCAGCCCTGTAACCAAAGGAATTCTCCACACTCTCCATTACCTGTGGGATTTCATCCTCTTTTGTCCCCCTACAACCACCTCACCTTCTGCTTAAGGGGGTCCTGCCGTCTTTCCTGCTGCCCTGTCTCCCTGGTCCGGCCCCTGAGCCTTCACCTCCACCCAGGTGGCTGGCAGGGCTCGTGGACTGCAGTGGCCAGCAGTCCCAGGGAGACGGGTGTCCCTTTGATCCTGCTGGAATCTGTCTGATCATCAGAATCACCAGGGAATTTTAGAAAAATACTCCTGCCTGAGCCTCATTGCAGACCCACTGAATTGAAGTTTCTCAGGTGAGTGCCAGAGATGTCCTTGACTCACTCAGACAAGCAGTCATGGGCAGTAACTATCTTCACAAGCTTGTGCTTTGGTGCTTCATATAAAGCAAGACCATTGTCACTTGACACGCATCCGTGTCCTTCCCTCTGTAGTTTGGCAGCGGTAAGGGGCACGAGGAGGTTTTCATGACCCTGAGAGTGTGACCATCCCATTATTTCCAAGCAGAAAAACACCCCTTGAAAACTTTGCCAGAGAGAGGGCGAGGGGAGGCAGGAAACTGTTCAACTTGGCAATCATCCGGGCAGAGAGAGAGAGAGAGATGGGCCTAGCTGAAGGAACAGACAGATGGGCAGATATATCTTAAAGCCCTGAGCAGGAAACAAAGTGATGGGGCATAAGTCTGTGGGGGTGTCATAAGTGTGGGGGTGTCTAGGATCTTGCCTGGCATGATGTACTCATCCCTTAAATGTTCTCATCCACTCCGCTGGACCAGTGCCACCAGATATCCCAGCCCAAGGCCTGAGAAGAAGCAGAGCAAGGCAGGGAGTTTGGATTTTTCATCATCACTCATGCCATATCCCAGCAACCAGCACAGAGCCTGGCCATGCTTAATCAAGACTTACTGGATATTAAACTCTGTATTTATTTAAGTATTTGCAGGATCTAGGAACTATACTAACCATTTTGCTTGTATTATCTCATTTAATCATCACGATAACCCTAGAAGGTAGATACTCTTCTTATCCCTGGGTCAAGGATGAAGCTGAGGGAGACTGAGATCAGGCAATTTGCCCAAGGTCTCATTGCTGGGAAGAGAAGAGCTGGGATTAGATCCCAGGCCATGCGGGTCCTGCGTTCTCTGTGTCACGGCTGTGTGGCTGGAAGGTTGTGTTCCAAGAGTTAGCCCCTAAACTAAAAATGCTCATGAGTCACACAGATTTTTGTGAGTATCTTCAGTGTCTGACCGTAACATGTGACACTGTCCCTACAGAAAAATGTTCTTATCATTCCAAACATGAGGCTTAGGAAAATCCTTCTGGAACCTAGCCAATGGATGAAGGGTAAGTATAATTTGGGGTCCTCAGTATTACTAAACACTATCATCCTGGATGATATTCCCAAGAAATAAAACCAAATGGAAGCTATGATTAAATACTGTGCTGATTCTTAGAACATCTACCCTCCATTTCAACCCCTTTCTCTCTCCTTGAGACAGAACTAGGGACAACTCAGAGGTCAGACTGATTCTGGTTACGACCTGGGTGTGATGGGACAGAGGTCATAGAGAGATTTCTCCCCTGCCAGCCTGAGGATTATGCTATTTCCTGAATGATGCAGCCAACTTTGGGGCTGAACTTCCTCCAACTGGCCTCTTAGGCCTTTTTAGTGGGGATTTAAATCCTCACAGAGACACTGGATCCAGCCAGCACAATTGCCTTGGGGACCTTCCAAAAGCAACCTGGGGGCACAGGCAGAACCCTCCACAATTTCTTGTAGACAGGGGGAAAGTTGGAGGGCAAATGCCAGGGTGAGAAGATTGTCCATGTTGCTCCTTTCCACTCCAGGTCACACACACCCATCTTCTTCAGTCTCCTCTGGGCCAGTGGGAGGGAGACATACTAGAGAAACCACTAACAAAGCATTGGTATTAAGCAAGCTGACTTGACAGACATATTACAAGGGAGGGCTAGCTCAGCCTTCAGAAATAATTTAGAGCAGGACGTGAGAGGGAATGAATCTGAAAGTATGTATGTGGTGTGGGGAGGGGGCAGGTAAAAACTCGGGAAGGCATGGAACCATTCCAAAGTTGGAAGGGATAGACTTTTGCTCCCTGAGCAATGCCACCAGAGGCAACAGTGACTTCCTGGCAACGCAATTTTCCTCTTACATTCACCTTAGACCCTTTCTTCTTTCTAGTTAACAAATATAAGTGAATGTTAATAAGTTAATGTTATACACCGCCTAAGCATATTGGAAGAGCCATTGGTTTATATTGTAGACATGTAGAATCTTCAAATGAGAAGTGTGTGCGCGTGTGTGTGCGTGCGTGTGTGTGTGTAGTGTGGTGGTAGGTATTCTGAGTATCCCTGGAGGGAAGAATTCTTGCTTCCACTTATTGGGTGAGAAAGCACATTATAGGTAAACAGCAAATATCCCTTAATATGATTCTCCTGGTATGTATTTTCCACCACAGATGAAGTCAAGCAGACATCCTAAGTTGGAGGGAGAAAATGCTAGATGACAAAGGTTCTTAGGATTTATTTGTAAGAAAATGATACCTGTGTTCATCTTTAATTCCCTGGAAACATGATTGGTATTCTATGCAGACAGGAACATGTAATGATACACAAGGGATCTGGATGAGGAGGACATTCTTAAGGACTGGCCAGCACACCTGTACCTCCTCTTCTCAGTTTCAGCTCAGCTAGCCTGTGACATCCTCGTGGTGCTGCCTCATGACCTAAAACTGGTGTAGTCGGCACTAGGCTTCTTGTCCCACTGGGGTAGGAGGTAACCATTGACCTGACCAAGGCAAGGTGGGGTTGCAGAAAGGGTAAACACTAGGAAGTGCTAACCAATCCTACCCCACTGGTGGTTCCCAGCTCCCTGTGCCTAATCCTTTGTCAATATCCAACAACCCCATGTCTCCCATGGGTTTCTCTTTGGTTTTGTGTTAGGCTCTGGCCATCCTCGATTTCCCTCTCACCTCCCAGCATTTTTCAGAACTGAGTTTACTCTGCCATATTGTTCAGAACAGTAAAGACTTTTACTTTTGATTATCTATTTTAAAACCAGTCACATTATCAAGTTACTGATCTAATTATCTGTCAAGATTGGGAGCCATTATTTGACTCCCTTGGTATTATAAGGGAAACTGATAATCTTACTTATTTCCATTTTGAATGTAGTTCATTTTATATAGTATACCAACATATTTGTGGGTTTCCATAGTCTTTAAATTCAAAGTTTAATTGGAATGTTGACAGCATCACCAGAGTATGCCTATGTGTGGATCTTTCTTTCTCCAATAATTTGTATCATTTGATCAGAAGCCTCAAGTCTTTCTGCAAGGACATTATTACTATGCTTTCCTGGAAAAAAAACAAAACAAAACGTCTTCTTGTGTTTGTCCTCTAAGTCTCTTATAGGTTGGTACATTGTGTAATTTTCTTTATGCTTTCCCTGGGAATAGTGGACAGATGTCTTATCTTACTATTCTCATTTATGAGTTCAGCATCTAGCTTGTTCTGTATTACCTCTCTTGCCTCCATGGCATCTTGAATTTGCTAACTTTTAAAAATCTCAAAGCAATCTTTAAGCATCTCAAATTATGTCTTCTCAGATCCCTGCTTGTCCATGGGTCTCATATTTTTTTTATAAGTGCTTTCCCTGTTTTTTAGGAGTGGGAGTCATATTTACTCTGAGTCTTAAGAATAGTCCTTTGTTTTGAACAACTTTATCTTTTTTTATGTCCAGTGATCTGTCTTCCTTTTCCCCTCCCTTCCTCCTTTCCTCCCTTCCTTCTCAACCACAGAGGGAAGTCTATGCAAGTCTAATATTAGATGCCGAGATAGATTTTATCAGGGTTTTTGTAGGTACTTGTTCAAATATTGTAGTCCCAGACTAAAGGGGAATATTGAAAGTTTAGACTTTCTCTAGTCTACTTTAATTAAACCAAGATTCCCACTGTCTATGAAGCACAGGGAGGGAACAAGATCAGAGACAGCCATGGGCAGGACTCTGAGAAGCATTTCCTGTGCATACATGCTGTGGCACACTGAATAACTGCTCTTATTTTTATCTGAGGTGAATGCCCTCTTGAAAAGGTGGCTGAAACAATGTCCCATTTTACCTGGTTCTTCACTGCACATCAGGCGACATTCTAGTGCAATCCCCAGGGTGAGCAGCTTCATGTGTGGGGTAGGGACTTTTGCAAACCTTTTTGCCCCTCAGCTTAGCCCAATTCCTAGCCTCTGTCCCATTGACCTTAAAGGTATATTCTGGCTTTGTTAGTGATAACAGGCACTTCCTCCAGTTGTGTTTTTCTGTCATACATTCGACAGACTGCATTTTCAAAATGGCCACCGCCATCCTTGCCCGAAGGATGCATCTCCTCATATCATACAAGGACAGGCAGTTCCTTTCCCCTAGAATATGACCTGACCTCTAGGAATAGAATGTGATGGAAGTGACACCACATAACTTTACAGGCTAGGACAGAAAAGGCGACAGAGCTGCAGCCTGGTTTTCTCTCTCCCTCTGTCTCCCCATGCACTTTGGAAGAAGTCTGCTGCCCTAGAGCCTCAGGGCTGGAGATACAGTGTGGAGTGACCACACAAACAAAGAGGTGGCCCAGGCCCCTTAGACTTCCCAGCAAGCACCACTAGACCCGAGAGGGAGCGAGTCTTCAGATGACCCCATGCTCCAGCCCTTGAGCCTCCCCAGCTGACGCTCAGTGGAGCAGAGATCAGCTGAATCCGCCAAACCTTGCACCAAGTGCAGATCCAGGCGTGAAATAGATGCTGTTAAGTCACTAAGTTCAAGGTGTTTAGTCACAGAGCAGTAGGTAAGTGGAACGCACGTTAACTTGCAGGCAGGGACTTCTTCAGACCCATTCCACTTTTACATATTGCACACATTTTCTAAAATATTGGCCTTTCATGTTATCCTTTCCTGTTTCATATTGGCAAAGACATTATTTTCTTATTTCTTTTTTTATTTATGTAAAAAGACTTTTTACCATTGTGATTCTCATTGGTCATTTCATTAAAATTATAGGTGAAGGACAGCCAAGGAAACAGTCAAAAAAACTAAGAGACAGCCCACGGAATGGGAGAATATATTTGCAAAGGACACCACAGATAAAGGACTGGTATCCAAGATCTACAAAGAACTTCTCAAACTCAATACACGAGAAACAAATAAACAAATCATAAAATGGGCAGAAGATATGAACAGACACTTTTCCAATGAAGACATACAAATGGCTAACAGACACATGAAAAAATGTTCAAAATCATTAGCCATCAGGGAAATTCAAATCAAAACCACACTGAGATACCACCTTACGCCAGTTAGAATGGCAAAGATAGACAAGGCAAGAAACAACAATTGTTGGAGAGGATGTGGAGAAAGGGGATCCCTCCTACATTGTTGGTGGGAATGCAAGTTGGTACAGCCACTCTGGAAAACAGTGTGGAGGTCCCTTAAAAAGTTAAAAATTGAACTACCCTATGACCCAGCCATTGCACTACTGGGTGTTTACCCCAAAGATACAGACGTAGTAAAGAGAAGGGCCATATGCACCCCAATGTTCATAGCTGCATTGTCCACAATAGCCAAATCATGGAAGGAGCCGAGATGCCCTTCAACAGATGACTGGATTAAGAAGCTGTGGTCCATATATACAATGGAATATTACTCAGCTATCAGAAAGAACGAATTCTCAACATTTGCTGCAACATGGACGGCACTGGAGGAGATAATGCTAAGTGAAATAAGTCAAGCAGAGAAAGACAATTATCATATGATTTCTCTCATCTATGGAACATAAGAACTAGGAGGATCGGTAGGGGAAGAAAGGGATAAAGAAAAGGGGGGTAATCAGAGGGGGGAATGAAACATGAGAGACTATGGACTGTGAGAGGCAAACTGAGGACTTCAGAGGGGAGGGGGTGGGGGAAGGGGATAGCCTGGTGATGGGTAGTAGGGAGGGCACGTATTGCATGGTGCACTGGGTGTTATACGCAACTAATGAAGCATCAAACTTTGCATCGGAATCTGGGGATGTACTGTATGGTGATTAACACAATATAATAAAATAAAATTAAAAAAAAATTATAGGTGAAGGAAAGAAAAATATGGCCTCAAACCGCTACCTTGAACAGAAACTTGTGGTTCAGTTTGTAAGTAAGGTACTGTGTGATCTCCATAAGCACACATCCTGTATTCATGCGTCAGGGTGGATGAGTTTATTGGATGAGCTGTTGTCATTTAGCAAGGCCCTGCTCTGTTGGACTCTTTAGGCCTGCCTGACATTAATTTAAAATTTAGGGGGATTTCTGCATGTTCATCTGCTTGACAGTCAAATAAATTACTTCTAAATGTTAATCTATCAAGGCGGCTTGGCATAAAATAACCAGAGTGGAGTGTTACCTGAGGATAAACAAAAGTAATAATGCCCTCCTAATTTCATATAGAATCACCAGTTCCACAATCACCAGAATCTGTTAACAGAATGTCAGAATGGAAAGCTGAAAATCCGTAAAAAATTACAGTTGTGCTCAATTGGTAATAAATCGTTGATCATCTTCCATCTGGGTTGGCAGATGATTTTGAATGTTTATTCTTCATCCTGCTGCATTACAGGGTGATTTTCACTGCCCTCTTGTCCTGGCTGATGTCCAGAAGTCGAGCCCTTGGAACCTTCTTTTCTTCTTCCACATCGGTACTTCTTTCTTGTGTTCCCCTTTTTTATGAAGACATCTGAACAAGATGTAGACCATTCGGTGTTTGGGGGCAATAAGCTCTCCATAGTTAAGAGGAGAGATGGGTGTGGAAGAGAATCACCTGGCAGGATGGAAAGGGCACAGACTCTGAGCCTGGACTTGGGATTGGATCGTGGGTACTGCCACTTACAGGCTTGTGATCTTGGGCTGTCCGTTTCTTTACCTGAAGAGCAGGCATAATCAGAGGCATTATTTGTGGGCTGTCAGGACAGAGTACTACAGACTGGGTGGATTAAAGAACCAAAATCTATTTTCTCACAGATCAGGAGGCTAGAAGACCAAGATCAAGGTGTTGGCAGGGTTAGTTTTTCCTGAGGCCTCTCTCCTCAGCATGTAGATGGCTGTCCTCCCCCTGTGTCTTCACAGCCTTCTCTCTGTGCATGTCTGTGTCCTCATCTCTTCTTACAAAGACATGAGTCATGTTGGATTAGGCCTTCCCATAATGACTTCATTTTAACCCTATCTCCAAGGGCAGTCACATTCTGAGGTTAGGGCTTCAACGTATGAATTTTTTTTTAGGGGGGGGACAAAATTCAGCCCATAATACACATCTGTCCTAAAGAGGTATCAGAAATAAAGGTCCTGGTATATGACAAAGATGCTAAAAATGTTACCTCTCTTTCTTCCTTCTCTCAATTCCAAATCTTTTGACCTTGGTGGTAGAAGAGAGTGCATTTCCTTTAC
>NC_048220.1:49969679-49975813 GCF_002007445.2 Ailuropoda melanoleuca | reverse complement strand
TTTTTTTTTAAATAATAATTTTTTATTATGTTATGTTAGTCACCATACAGCACATCCCAAGCAATCACCTGCTTTTAAATGACTGAGCAGATGGGTGGTGCTAATTAAAGAGATGGGGATTGTGGAAGGAGAGCTGGGGATTTGGGGGAGAGGGAGATGGGATGGCAAATTTAGTTATGTAAATTTTGAGATGCTAGCAATATACAAGTGTTAGTATTGACTAAGGAGTTTTCTATGAGTCTAGACTTCAGGGGAGAGGTTCAAGCCAGAAAGATAAATTTTGAAGTCATTGCTGTAAAATGGCATCAGAAACCATGGGATTGGCTGAGAACATCTATGGAAACACATACGGATGGAGATGTTCTGAAATGAACCCTGATGAGCTCTATTCTTTAAAAGATGGCGGCAAAGGAAGATTTAGGAAAACAGCCTGGTAAGAGTGGTCACTGAGGGAAAAGGGAAAGTAAGAATGTGGTGTCCTGGAAGCCAAGGAAAGATATAGAAGGGAATGGCTAAACTTGGGCAATGCTGTTGAGAGTGGAAGGACAGAGCAGTGAAGTGCTCACTGGCCTTGGCAAGATGGAGGTCATCTCTGATGTTGACAAGAGAGAGCAGGACAGTGAGTGAATGGGAGGTAAGGAAGTGAAGGGAGTGCACAGAGATAATTCTTTTGAATTTCCCTATAAAGAGAAGCAGCAAAATGGAGCTGTAGCCAGATGGAGATGTGGGATCAAAAAAGAATTTAAAAGTTTGAGAGCTAGTGAGCATATTCATATGCTGATGGGATGTATCAAGGAGAGAGAGAGATTGGTGATAAATGAGACAGAGGGAATAATGCAGAGAATGAAATCCTCAGAGAGTTAGGCCAGAGAGCAAGTTCTAGATAGACTATGATGGGAGAAGACACATTATTTTATTTTGTTTCTTAAAGCTACAGCAGATACTTTTCTTAGGAAAAATTGCCAAGGTCAAGACCATGGACATTTTTTAAGGTTCTTGACACATTTGTCAATCTGCATCCAGAAAAGTTGTTGCAATTAATATCTCATTGTTAACTTACGTTCCTTTGACTATTCTTTTGCGCAGTGTCTCTTGTACCTTTTAAAAACTGGAACACTGATGATTATTAAAGTATGATTGTACAAGTTTTTATATGTTAATAATTGTTTCCTTTGCCATATTTATAAGTTCATTTCCCAGTTTGCTGTTTGCCTTTTAAATTTTTTGCATGATGTTATTTTATGAGTTTTTCCTTTGTGATTCCTTCTGTTGGTTTTATCCTATTTTTTTTTCCTCCTAAGGAATAATAATTTAAAGAATGATTTTGAAAATACAACAATGTTGTGAGTTACACTGCCTTGTACAGAACAGATGGCTCAGAAATGGAGTTCACCCAACCCTATTGCATTTCCAGCTCCAGGAAATGAAATATTCCCAGAGAAAATGTATTATATTTCATGTCTGCTAAATACCAAACAACAAACCTCAAATAATCTACACGAAAACAACTGGCCATAGAACCCTCACAAATGAAATTTTTGCAACAATAGAAGCTAAGCCAAGCAACAACCAACCCACATCACAAAGCCCAAAATGCTGAATCAAGTTACCAATTTTTTTGTGTGTAAACTTGCTTTTCAGTTGTTTATCTGATGAAATACTACTTTGTTTCACTCAGAGAAACTTCCAGTCTGTATTCATAGCCAACTAACTTCCTTCCTTCTTTCCTTCTGGGAGCTCTGGAATTGACCTTTAGGACTGGGGAGGGGAGGGTGTTGTTTCTCTTTTTTATTCCTTGCCTGTCCTGGATCATTTCTCCACCTTGCCAGTTTGAGAATCCTGTATATAGTGACGGCCATTTCTGAAGGATAAGCAGAAACCTTTATATAGCACTGAAAACATTAATTAATAAATGAGTAAATGGAAACAGATGCTAACTACCACTCACACAGGCTTAGGTGTGTCCCTTTGTTCTGCTTGGTCTGGTCAAACCATTGCCTTCCTCCACGTGCCTCTCCTTTCTTATATCGTTCTGGGGGTGTGGTAGGTGGGAAATGGGACAGGCATATCTGTTTAGCCACACATTGGTTTTCAGTAACACTCTGGGATGATTTCCTTTATTCCCACTGCCAGAGTTTCTAGAAGCGAGTGGTTCTCAAACTTCAGCATGCATCAGAATCACCTGGAGGGCTTTCGAAAACACTGGGCCCAATCCTCTGAGTTCCTGAATCAATAAGCAGGAATGAGGTGGGGCCCAACAATTTGCATTTCTAACCACTTCCCAGGTAATGCTGATGCTCTTCTTAATCCAGGTCACAGTCTCAGAACCACTGCTATAGGTCATCAAGTTTTATTGGATTTTCCCTGTTTGCATCTCTACTGCTAATGTGAAATCACTTCCAACTTGCGGTCTGTGAGCAGACTCTGAGCTCAGAACACTGCACAGAAAATTGATTTGGGACTCTAGCTCCTGCCCTATGGACAGGGTGGCTGCTTAGTTAGCAATGGCAGGGGAATTATCCCACAGAGGCAACTTGAGTCTCCGCTTGGCAAACTATAAAACAGCCTTGGCCATACCCTTTCCTGCAAGCTTCTCTTTAATTGCAGAAACCTGGGTGGCCTTCATACAAGTTGTTTGCACAGCAAAGGAAAAAAGATAAGTTCGGTAACCTTGGAAGACCCAGTCTCTTTTTTCCCAGCCTCCTGAGAAGCAGTGCCTAGAGGAACAAACACTGTGTGTGGGAAACCAGAGAGGGGCTCTGGAGGGTGGACTGGTGAGGCCAAAAAGGGGGTGGCATTTCTTAAAAGTCAATGTCTCCTGATCTGCCTACAACCATGTCCTGCTGTGGGAGAGTTCGTTAGCCGGAATTCCATAAATGACAACAGTCCAAATTTCTGTAGCTCAACTCCAGGCTGTGATTCTTCTTACCAGGCTATAATCCCAGAGAAAAACAATCTTGGCTCCAACTGCTGGGTTATGGCAGCTGGACCAAAGAATGGCTCTTCAAAATTGACCCTCTTAGGCGTTTGCATCTTACACGGACAAGGAATTCTCTTCTCTGTCAACAACTAACCACATGGGCTTCAGGGCACTGACTCAAGTGCTGTAAGCTCAGTCGCCAGCGGGGGTGCCTGGGATCTAGTTGCTACTTGCCCACTTTCTCTTGTGCAAATCTATAGGTCAATCATTCGATTCATCTTCCAACCCCACCTTTTCCAAGTGACTTTTGTTATGGGTTGCTGAGTCTATCCCAGATCCGTCATGCTGTGAGAGCCTTCTTGTAATGAGACAGTTTCGATTTCATAATAACAATAACAGCAATCAGAGGTGCTGTTTAGTGAACATGAACTCTGCGTCAGGGCCCAGGCCAAGCATTCTTATCCGTGATCTAATATAATCCCTACAATAATTCTAGGGCGNATTCTATGGCATGGGGTATATTGTCCCCAATCTACAGATCAGGAAACTGAGGCTCTGGAGTTAAACAACACAGCCAACAAGATGCAGCCTTGACAGAAACCCAAACTGTTGCCAACATCCATGCTTTTATATTTTGTACTTGACAAATGTTTATTAATTTAGGTCAATCAGCATATCTACTATGCATTAAGGAGAATTTCAGGGGCAGTTTCTAACCTCCTAAATTATTTAGAAACAGGAAACTGACTTAACCAAATTCTCCATTTCCCACCCAAGTCACTTAACTGAACTGTTACAGTATAATCAATACTCAATCACTACTCAATCACGTGCATCATAGGAGGCAGCATTAGTGGAAATGGAAACTGTGGATAATCTATACAGCTGTGTTTGTGATGGGACTAGTGCATGAAAATGTGGTGTAAAGAATATGATGGGCTACCCGAGGGCTGTAGCAAGTGGGAGCCAAACCCCTCTTTTCCTAGGAGAACTTGCGATGGTCATTTTATTGGCAGCGCATTCCCGCAGGCATACCAGACTGCATGACAAGCTTCACTGCTTCCCAAAACACAGCCCATGATCTTACCATCATCTTGTTGCCTTCACACTGGGAGTGCGTGCGTGTGTGTGCGTGTGCGTGCATGCACGCAGGCAGACAAATGTGTTTGTGATGAGACAAAATTATCTGTGTATGAGAAACAGCACCTACAAGCAGTCTTTTCTTCCTGCTACAGTCAAAAAGGGTGTAAGAATTACCAGGTTGGGTTAGACTCCCATTTGCACAGGGAAACACTGTGAGACGCAGGGTGCCTCCAAGCCAAGTTCTGAAGGTCAGGGTCAGTCTCTAGAACGTCCTAACATATTGCAGAATTTCCATGCAGTTTGCTACAAGCATCTCAGATGTATGGTTTTAGCCTGTAATAGCTTAGGGGGTAATAATTTCATGTTTACCTCTCTCCTTCCTATGTTACTGCTCACTTTTTTAAAAAAAGATTTTATTTATTTATTTGACAGAGAGAGAAACAGCCAGTGAGAGAGGGAACACAGGCAGGGAGAGTGGGAGAAGAAGAAGCAGGCTCCCAGTGGAGGAGCCTGATGTGGGGCTCGATCCCACAACGCCGGGATCACACCCTGAGCCGAAGGCAGATGCTTAACGACTGAGCCACCCAGGCACCCCTGTTACTGTTCATTTTGACTAAGTCTTTCAACCTTATTGAGATGCCCTGGAAGAACTATGGTAAAATGAAAAATTACCCCTGGTTTTAGATTCAGAATACCTAGATTTTAAACCCAACTCTGTCGCTTACTAGCTGAGAAGGACTTTCAGCCAAGATGGTATGAACTTACATGGGAACCCCCTGACCCCAGTCTTCATGCATAACAATGTTTTAAAAACTCAAGTATTTGAAATACCTGGTTGAATTCAAAAGCAAGAAAAGGAAACTTCAAGGACAAGAGATAAAGAGGGGACCCATGTTTCCTAGTGGGGGAAAAGAGCAGAGACCACATGGCCTGTATTGACACAGAGAGCAGATGTGTGGCTTAGAGGAAAAGGTTTTATAACTGACGTGGGAATGGCAATTGTCTGGCCTCATGAGTCAGAGGGAACCAGGACTGGCTTCTCAGGACAAAGCTGAGGGCCAGAAAATTTCTCATGAATGGGGACAAGAAGGTCTCTCTACTTCTTCCCAAGAATAGCAGAGACTTGGGCTCTTTGCCCTGGACCATGAGTAGAAGCAGAGCTAACAGACAGAGAGTCAAACCCCAGTGGCGCATGATGGGGCCATGGGCTCTGAACGCTTCTATGACATTTGGTATGGAACCCTTACGGTATGGGAACCCAGGGACCAACCTAGAAATCTGTCCTGGACTGGCAAACCATGTGGGTTCCAGGCAGAGACAACCACAAGGACACTTCTAACTAACCTCCTAATGAGCTCACTGACCCACGGGAGAGCAGCGTCACGACACACAGGTGCTCTGGGGGAAGCCTGCAGGGTGCATGGGGATGTGTAGTAACTGCTTGGTGTCATTTATAGTTCCGAGGTCTTAGATCACTACCTACTCTCTTCACTGCCTCTCTCTCTACACCTCCCCCCAGCCATTGCCAGGGAAATGGCCGCAGCTCACTAGTTATCTCCCTTTCTCCTCAGAGAAACCTGCTTTCTAATCTCTTTCCCAGAAGTGTTAGCAACTGTATTTAAAGATTCAGTCCTTTGCTCCTGGAGTAGGTATGGCCACAGAGATAGGTATATCATGGGAGGATACAGTCCAGATTCTTCTGGGGCCAGTCACAGGAGGCACCATGCTCCAAATATTCCTATCAAGGGTCTACAACCCAAACTATATCTACTCCATAATCCAACTAGCTTGCCTCAAAATTATTTCTTTGGTTCTGCCTTTTATGATGATGTCCTCCTTATTTATTGCCCATATGGAAGTAATATTTCCCTTCTCCCAAAGCCCCATCCTCTTTGTCTGTCCTTCTGTTAGGGCATTTGTCACTTTCTTGTGGTATGGTTCTCTTTATGCACCTGTCTCATCTCTCTTCCCACTAGAAGCTCCTTGATTCCAAGTCCAAGGAAAAGGAAAGTCACTGAGCCGTACTCTATCTTCAAGTTTTTATAGTCTATAGAGGTATAAAAACCAAACAGACAAAAACAACTTTTTCCCCTTTCCACTTTGAAATCACACTTCCTTCTTTTTTATACGT
>NC_048220.1:49879056-49969579 GCF_002007445.2 Ailuropoda melanoleuca | reverse complement strand
ATATTGATGGTAAGAGGCAAGGCCAGTATGCACACTGGACCAGTCTGAGTATGAATCTAGCCTTTTAATGATCCTGACTGGCCCCAGATTCCAACTTTTCAGTCAAGTTTCTATATTGAATGATGAACCACTGGGAATAAACGGAGAAGAATGAAGTCTTTGGAATAACCCTCTGAGGGGTCTACTGTCAGATGGCCCCCACGTCAAGGGTCTTTGCCTTCAAAGAAAGCAATTTATTTCTGTGCATGATTCACAGATCCTCCATTTGGAAAAGTTTTGAATTACAGCTACTTATCCAATTTAGGTTTAAGAAAACAGTTTGCATTTCTGAGAACACTCACTTCCTGAAGCATATTTCTTCTTGAGGTTTAACAACTAACTATTCTCTAAGTTCTTCACGGACTGGTAACTGGAGAGTGGACTTTCAAAGTTCTGACTACCCCAAATGTGAAAAAGGAAGAGTTGCGGTGTTTGTGTTCTCCTGAGTGAGTGGTTTTCTGGACGATGGGCCCTTTCAGAGCAGCAATGCTGTCTTGCCCTCTGATGTCCTCCCAAAGAACCTGAATCATTGCATGCACCCAGTGATTGATCAATTCAGTGACTTAGTGAAGGCTGTGAGGTTACAGTAACAGTAGTAGAAATAGCAATCCCAACAGCAACCACCACCGTTTTAGGAGATACTTATCATGACTCCCTCATATTTTACATCTATGACATTATTTAATCCTCACTACAAAACTGTGAATATGGTGTTATCTGAATGCATAGAGAAAATCTCAGATGATGTGATTATCTTTGTTCTTTCATCTCAACAAGACAGTGGAGTTATGTTGTGTCTATACAATGTCCCCAGGCCAGTCAGAGCAAGGCAATTTGGGAGTCTTACCCATGCAAACCAGTTTGATGAACTAGCTCCTATTTGTGGAAGGGTGTCTTTGTTTAAATAATCCAGGGATTATTTCTCACTATCACTATTTACAAATTAACACCTTCCCACTTCTGCACAAAGTAAAATGGAGACTTCAAGGTGTGTTTTGCGCCATGTACACTACCAGTTAATTCAAAGCAATGCCTAATGTTTAGTTCATTAAACCGCAGGCACGATCAGGGTCCTATAAAAGCAAAAAAAGGGAAAAAGGACTTTGTAGCTAATTATACATAAAAACCAGTGTGTGGGTTTCAATAAGTTACATAAAAAACTTTTTATGCATTTATTTATTAAGGCCATTTATTTTCTCCCATAATGTAACAAAGACAGATCTTTAAGATGAGCATTCCAAAGTGTTCAAGTCATTCTTTATGGGTTTAAATAACAAAGGAAAATAAATTTCTCACTACTTGTAAAAATATTATTTATGTTGCTCACTCATGAAAGCTGCATTATTGATCACTGTGTTCTAGTAAATATTTTACATTTCATTAATATTTACAATAGCAGGGGCACCTGGGTGGCTCAGTCAGTTTAGCATCTGCCTTCAGCTCAGGTCATGATTCCGGGATCCTGGGATTGAGTTCCACATCAGGCTTCTTGCTCAGTGGGGAGCCTGCTTCTCCCTCTGCCTTTACCCCTGCTTGAGCTCTGTCTGTCTCTTTCTCTCAAATAAATAAATAATTAAATAAATAAATAAATAAAATCTTTAAAAAAAATGTTTACAATGGCATTAATGATCTCCATATGAGAATTGAGTTAGGAACATTTTCACTGAGCATCACACTCGTTTTTATTTTTTTATTTTATTTTTAACGATTTTATTTATTTATTTATTTATTTATTTATTTGGAGAGAGACAGGGCATGAGCAGTCAGAGGGGCAGAGGGAGAGAGAGAGAATCTCAAGCAAACTCTACACCGGGTGCAGAGCCCCATGCGGGGCTCAATCTCATGACCCTGAGATCACAACCTGAGCTGAAATCAAGAATTGGATGCTCAACTGAATGAGCCACCCAGGTGTCCCAACACTTACCTTATTTTTAAATTTTCAAAATCTACTATCCATATTAGACCCTTCCAAAGTGTCTAAATCAAGGTAGGTGATCTACCAAACAAAAAAGTTAGTTGGAAACTTGAGAGTATTTCGAGTTTTTACTGGTGTCACCTGGAATTTTTCACGGGACCATAATTTTCTGGCTTTCTGGTGTCTATAACTTTGAAATGTTATAAAACTTGTTTTCAAAATAATGAATTTTATCTTTTCTTTCCCCTTCTTACTACAAATATTGTGGTAATCTCAATAAATGGGAGGCATTCCTTTTCTTTACTTCATCAGAGTAGAGAGCCCATGACAGGCTGCAGAGAGCACAGGGAGTCTGAGTCAGGTAGAGCTGGCTTTAAATCCAGGCCCATCCCTTACGAGTCTGTAACCTTGGTCAAAACACTTAGCCTTTTTGAGCTTCAATTTACTCATCTATAAAATAGAGGTAATAATGATCTCCCAGGGAAGGAATGAATTAATTAAATAAATGAGTAAGCAAAATGGTATAACAGACTCTCAGGAAATCGTTTCCTCCCCTACTAGGTTATGTAAAATGTTATAATCAACAGTCTGGAGGAAAAAAACTTCTCCTGTTTCATGGAGATATTTCCAGAACATATGAAATATTACTGCTTTCTAGGTTCATGCATAATGAATAGAGTAATACTTCTTTTTCCTATATTCCTTCTGTTCACTCTTTTATTAATTTATTTACCAGATATATATTGATTGCCCATTAAATTTTGGGAATATGTGAGAAAAACTGATGCAGGGAGACAAGTAGGAGTGGGGATATATCATGAGACTGTAACAAATCAGGAAATTTAGCTTTTTCTTTATTAAATATATATAAAAGTAGATAAAAATTTTAAATGTCTAGGAGTCACTGGCACAAATCTGGGCAAGTAACCTGGATCAGTGGGTGGGGTACATTAATTTAAATCCTTCACTTTAAAGAATGAGTATTGTTGCCTTTGGTCAATTATAGTGTCCTTTGGCTTCCCGATTGGTGGGAAATTTTTGGTGCTGAGTCAAATTTTAAAGAGTGGTTGGAGCAAAGAGTCGGGGAGGAGATGCTTTTATTTTTACTGTAGTAGCTGCCAAAGTTCATTATCACGATGGTAACTTCATAAAATTCCTAAGTCATCATTACAACAAGTATGATCCCTCTAGATGCAGTCACACGTCATTTATTTATTAACTGTACGTCTAAATGCCGTTGAACCGTTGTGAAGATGACCCTACTGAAACTGATGAGGCCTGTTTTGGGAGAACGGCTGAAACGGCCAACGGGAAATGAAAAAATTCCCCAGTGTGCACAGCTGAAGCTCGTCCTTAGCTGTACATCTATAGCCACTGCTGCTAAGAATTGGAAATGGGCTAACGGTTAGAATGAAAGGGACTGAGAGGGAGTAGGAAAACTTAGTTTATTGTTCATTCCTGTCCTATCAAACCAGGGCACTGGCTCTCACGCTGTGCAGGTCAGAGATGGGCCGGTGTGCCTTTGCTTAGACCTTTAAGGATGTTCTGCCCTCCTTCTTTTGCATTCTGGAAAGACAGCTTTAAGGATCTATGTTTAAAGGGACAGATCAATTCTCCCATAACTGAGAACACTTTTAAGACCATTCAAGTTATGAGGCCGGTTTTGGCTGAGACATGAGACAAAATAGTCCTCTTGTGGGAACTAGTTCTGTTGTCTTCTTGCCTTTTAGAGTCATTAATAGCACACTAAACGACGTGGAATGTCCTACCAGTGATTCAGCTAGGTTTCATTGTTTTGTTTACTTGGATTTTCATCTCTAGCCTCCTCATATCTGCATTATTTAAAAGTCTTTCCCCCCCAAATTTAGATGCTTCAGTTCAATAGAATCAACATGAGAAAATTAGAAAATGTTTCTTTAATTTGGGCAAGATCCATCTGAGCATTTGTCACTGTTCCTGTTTATCTGTAAGTTGGCATGATCTGTACATTGGGACACGGACACACACACACACACACACACACACACACACACATGATCCACTGGAACTGGAAGTTGATCATTCCAAAAGCAGGCATTGTTTCTGAGATAGGAAACCTGGGAAAAGTCCACAACCTCCCAAGTTTCAATGTCTGTCTTTGGTTCCCAAGAGTTAGGATCTATCAAACTGTTAGGATGGGACAAACGGGCTGGGGGTGAGTGTTGGGGAATCAAAGTGGAAAAAGTGGAAAAGCAGGAAAAAGCAGGATTCAAGTCATAAGGACTAGAGGGTTAGAAGTTCCAGGTCCTCAGCCCAGTACAACTATTAATTCTTGGGGTGAACTGGAACACATCATCTCTGAGGTTCAGTGTCATCATTTGTGTGAGAGAGTTGGTCCAGATGGGGGCTGGTCAGCCAACTATGGTCTGCGGGGCAAAGGAACCCACTGGCTGTTACTATAAGTCCAGCTGCCCTGGCACACAGCATGGTCATTTGGTTAGGTGATGTTTGTGACTTCTTTCCTACTGCAAAGGCAGAGACCTTATGACTGCAAAGCCCAAGATATTTACTATCTGATCCTTTACTGAAAAAGTCTGTTCAACCCTGGTCTAAAGGATTTCTATTCCTCATGCTCTAAACTCTATAATTGCTCTGTATCTTAAACTAATCTTTTTCTCTAGGCACAGGAGGCGTACGTGTTTCTCAGTGTCTCACAAATTGGATAACTACTTGTTTTCATACTGAAGGCCAGGACACATGCACTTGGCAATAAATGAGACTTGAAGGCAAAGAATCAGATCCTCAAGGAAGAGGACGACAAGATGGAAGATGATTGGAAAGATGAGGACTTGGAAAAGCTGGTGAGATGAGAGAGGAGTGCTCGGCACACATGGGCTGTGTTATGCCTGTGTGATGGGGACATTCCCACTCAGCAGTGTTAGTGCAATGCGTCTGGACCAGCTGGTTGGCGGAGGGGGTTTCCCATTTGGGAGACAGTACTGTGATTCACACATGTGGGTTGACTGGAAAGAGATTCTGAGTAACGGGAAGGAGGGGAAAAGGAGAGAAAAAGAGGGAGGAAAGGGGTGGGCAAGTTAAGACACTGAGATGCAGTAAGTATGCACCATGACCAGTGGGTTGTGCTAGGCACTATGGGGGGTAAAAGGGAGAATGAACATAATCTCCATACAGAGAAGCTAAGCTTTAAACCAGAGGCTGCCGGGGGCTTCTAGTGAGACAGTAGAAAGTGCCATAAGTAAGGGTAGAGCAAGATGGATGGAATTCGTTTTCAAGAAAAATATGTAAGAAAATGCTTAGACTATCCAAGTCTCACATTTCATATCTAAAATCCTAGGAGGACCTGGAAATGTTCATGATAAAAACTCTGCTATAAACAGGCACATTTCTGTTTCTCAGCCTGGCAAACAAGGTCCTCCATGACCCTGTCTTACCTGTCCAGCTTCATCACTGACCTCTGTACCATTCCTGGCCCAGGTCTCAGCCACATGGACCCTTTTCCATTTGCTTTCATGGACCACATTGGTTCTTGCCTCAGGTCTTTGTCATTCTGAGCCTTCTGACTAGAATTTCCTCCACACTGAGGCCATCCTACTTACTCCCATTTCTAGTAGCCCTTAAGATCTCATTCAGCCCCTGTATCACCTCCTTCAGGAAGCCTTCCATGACTTCCAAGGCTAGGTCAGGTTCCCTTCTTATTTGTGACTGTAGTATCAGGTATTTTCCCTAACATACTACACAATAATTTCCTGTCCATTTAAAAAATTTGTTTAGGTTCCTTCAGAAGCAGACCCTGGGACAAGGATTCTGAGTGCCACTAGTTTAGTTAGGAGGTCGTCCTAGATAAAACAAAACAAACCACAAAGTGGCAGAGCAAGAGGGAAGTGAGACAGAAAAAGGAAGGTGGAAAAGAAAGGAGTCTTTATGAATTAAGTTATCATGTGGGTTAACAGGAACCAGGCCCTCCTGAGGAATCTAAGGGCCAGTTTAGAACATTCACAGCAGAGTTATCCCACCTGAGGGTGAGGGAGCTGGAGTGTTTACACACCATGTACATTAGCCATCAGCTGAGGGATACTCTGAGCGAGGGGGTGAATTCCTTGGCACTTACAGCCTGCGGGAATGGCTTGTAGATTGGGCTTTGGAGGTCAGAGAAAGCCCTTCAGCCCGGAAATGCAGGTGCTGGCAGCACTCTGAAGGGGGAAGGGAGAGAAGTTTTGGGAGGGCCATTGATAGTACCATGTTTCATATCTCTTATTAGACTCAGACTTGAAAGGAGCTGGGCTGGAACAGCTGGGGGTGGGGAGGGCGGAGCCGAAGCAGCTGGAGGCTGCCTGGGCATCTCTCCCTCCACGGAGTTTTACTTCAGGTCTCTCTCTCCATGTGGTCTCTCCACCTGGGCTAGTTTGGGCTTTTTATCCCAGGGCAGCTTAAGAGCTCTCAGACTCTTATCTGGATGACCAGGGATTTAAAGGCAGGTGTTTCAAGAGAAGCAGGAGGAAGCTATGTTGTCTTCTGATAATGTAGCCTCTGAAGTCACAGCATTATTTCCCCTGTAGCGTCCAAATGGAGGGAAATGGAACACAGACCTTCCTTCTCCATGGAAGGAGGGTCCAAGTTTGATCAGAAGAACATGTGGGAAGGGAGATACTGTGGCTCTCTGGAGAAAACACATTTTGCCACATAGATGTTTCAGGAACACTTAAAAGTTACACCGTAAAGCTTCACTTCAGTGTAAAATCATACTATCTCTGGGTACCTCTGAGTACTGCTGGGCTTCTCAACACTCAGAATCTTTGTGTTCTAATTCTACCAGAAATCTCATGCCTTCTTCTGCCAAAGCTACTTAGCATATCTAGAGCTCAGCTTGACATCTGAACTGACTTGGGGTTTGTATTAGCTCATATCTCATCTGTGAAATATACCACATAATAAGCAATCTCAATCAATAGTATAGCAAATGTCACCAATGGTAAAACTCTTAAAAAAAAAAAAAGGAATGACAGGTTTGACTAAGGTAAAATTGAAACTTCAGCATGTCAAAAATACTATAAATCAAATTGAGAAAAATTAAAACAAGAACTTTTGCAACATCATGAAAGACAACTGGTATTCTTTTAAATTTTTTTTCTTAATAACTGGCATTCAATACATGAATAACTTTTATGACTAAATTCGAAAACATATACAGTCCGATAGGACTGAACAAAAAAGATGGCTAATCTCCAAAGTAGAAACACAAGTTATAAAAAAATAAATGAGACGTGTCTAGTTTGTCTAATAATTTCTTTAATAAATAGGATTGCCATTTTATATTTGCCTGTCAAATAAAGAGAAGACATCATTTTATTTTTGCCTATCAGACTGGTGAAAATTAAAAAGAATTACAAGGCCAGCACTGGCCAGGGTGTGGGGAAATGGGCTCTCGCACCCTGCTGGGGGGAGGATGAATTGGCATAGTTTTTTCTGAAGGGCGATTTGGCAACAGGCATGGAAAGCCTTTGAAAAGATGTTCCTTTGATCCAGCAATTTCTTATCTGGGGGTTTACTGTACAAAAATGCATGGACAGGAATATTACTTCCAGTACTGTTTACATGAGAAAAATTTGGAATTGATAGTGTTGGTTAATAGAATACTCTGCCACCTTAAAAATGATTTTGTGTATATACATCCATATATTGAAAGGTATTAATAATATATTTTCATGGGAAAAGGCATAAGGCAGTTCAAAAGAGTAAATATAAGATAGAATATATATTATAAATACATATTTAATAATCAATTGTTTTATTATTTATATTTTATAATTAAATATATAATTATATTTATATATATGTATATGTGATTTTACATATGTATGTGTGTTTATGTTTATACCTCCAGGAAAAAAAGGAGGAAATGTTATACATTCAAATATGATCAAATGTTACCTCAGAAAAATGTGATTATGGATGGTCTGTAATAAAGTCTTTTTATCAGTATATCCTAAGGTTGGTTGGTTGGTTGGTTGGTTTGTTTCTTTCTTTTTAAAAAAGATTTTATTTATTTATTTGACAGAGAGAGACAGCCAGTGAGAGAGGGAACACAAGCAGGGGGAGTGGGAGAGGAAGAAGCAGGCTTCCAGCAGAGCAGAGACCCCGAGATCACACCCTGGGCCGAAGGCAGACGGTTAACGACTGAGCCACCCAGGCGCCCCTCTAAGGTTTCTTTAAAGTGAACACATTCATACTATTTTTTAAAATTCTGAAGGTAAATTTGACATTTAACTTTTTACAAATGCATTTTAAATTACCCAAGAATACATGGGCATACTCTAATTATAAAAATTTAAGAGTGTAAATATAAGTAAATAGTACAATAATATAAATAGAAATATCTATCTATATGTAGTAAATATAAATGAATAGTATAAGTAGTAATACTCAATAGCTATTTCTCTCTCTCTCTCCCTCTGTATCTATCTATCTATCTATCTATCTATCTATCTATCTATCTATCTATCATCTATCTATCATCTCAGTTTAATAAGCGTAAATACAAGTCAGGAGACCACTTAGTCACAGCAGAGGCAGGGCCTGGCTCACGGTGAGCAGCGTGAGAAGCACTCGGACGCTTGGCTGGTCACATTTTAACCCGGAACCTTAGAGCCCCACCCAGAAGGCACACTGTGGACCCAGCAGGAGGAAGATAATGTGCAGTATGGAGAGCACCAACACGGATTAATCCTGGCACAGGAGGGCTGGCTGTGGTTCTGAAGGCCAAACCAAGAGGCACTGCTTAAATGGAAACCTTAAATCTGCTTCTCCTAAGGCTGCTGGGTGCAAGATTCAAATCAAATTTCATGTTACATTAGATCTGAGCTGTTTTTATAAAGCTCTAACAAAATCAGTGCTTCTTCCATAAGTAAGTAATGCTTCAAGAAAGCTTTTCTTCCCTCTCATTTATGCCCCCTGCCTTCACATCTACAAAGCTTGTGAGGGAAAAAGCCTGCCAGCATGAATTTCCCCTGAGTGCTTTCGTTATGGCCTGTGGAAAGCATTTTAGGTTCGCCGGTAAGAATCTGTTCGTGTCGATAATCTCCTCCTAGGAAACTTGGATGTTTTTCTGCCTACTGATTGCAAGGGGATGACTGGAATCCCAAAGACGACATTGGTTTGATAATCAGAATCCTCGCCCTGTTTCTGTCCCTTGGTCCCTTAGTGCATATCCCGGACATATTCAATTTCTCCATGCTTCATTCTCCCTGAATATAAAATGAACACAGAAGAAGAAATACTCAAATGATAGTACCGGGAAGAAAAGAAAAATTTTCTAGATGTTTCTATAACATTACACATTACTAAGAAACATTGGGGGCAGTTCAAAGGAATGAAGACATCCCAGGGTTTGCAAGAATTCTGGGAAACAATAAGCTATTAGGTGGAAAGAGCTGTAGAAACATGACGTGTTTTTATTGCGTTCTGCTAGCAGAAGGGGAAACGTCTATTTTTGCTCAGAACATTAGGCTCTTTAATCTGTTGCTTTAGCTGATGTCTTTTAGCACTATCTGAAGACTTTAAGAGTTGCTTTCAAGAATCAACTAACATTCTGCATTTTAAGCAGTGTCTATGGGAGATACATGTAAGCTCTAACACAGCCCAAAAGAACATTCGCTCTCCAGACCTGTCCACTGGTCTGTGTCTATCTAGATCAAGTCATATTTTAAATACGGGACTATCTGTCTGGCCCTCTTGCAATGAGAAAGCAGTACAGAGTTTTGATAAAGAGCATGGCTTTGAGCAAACACTTGCATTTTGGCGCCAGTTTTGGTGCTGATGAGTTTTTTCCTTTTATCAAGTTCCCTGGGCTCTTTGTTTTCTCATTGATAGAATGGGGATGGTGATAATAACATCTATCTTGTGGAACTGTGTGAAGATTAAATAAACTCATACATATAAAGTTCTCAGACCAGGTCCAAGTAGGTAGTGAACATTTTACAAATATTAGGTCTTAAAACCTCTTCCCCACCCGGTAAGCCAATGGCATCATCAGTTCCCTGTGGCTTACAATACCAGCTCCCGCTCATCTTTGCTTCTTGCCATCTTCCTTTAGCTCTGGGAGATATTCCCTCAGCACATGATCTAGCCAGAAAATCTCCTCTCTTCAGTTTTGCCCTGCTATTTTGTCCTCTATCCATTTTTCCTCCCAGACAATAAACCCCATGAAGGCAGGGAATTGTGTTTTCTTTGCGCACAGCAATACTGGGGAGCATGCCCTGCACTACTGAAAGGACACAGAGTGGGGAGGGGCGGGGGCATAAGGATCAATTTTATATACAATTCAAAGGACAAGGAGGGAGAGTAAGTTTCCCAGAACACAGTGCCTCCTTTTGCTGAGGCTGGGACAGGTGTCCCTCTGGGCAGTTATGGAGTCTCGTTTTGGCCCTCTGGCCCCTTCCTCAGCTGCTCTCTCTGCTCCCACTGCTCGTCCTTGATCCATTCAGTCTCCTGAATGGTTAGTACTTAGATGTATTCACATCCACCTCTGTTGTGGGGTATGCCTCAGGGTAACTGGTCTCCATAAGGGGGCCTGGCCCTAGCCCACGGCTCCCAGCTAAATGATCCAGGCTTGTCATCTGGTGCCCACACATGCCTTAGGTGTCATGAAGCCAGATGTGCAGTAAATTCCGTGCCCAAGTTCCCCAGCCATGTAGATTCTGGAACATGGTCAGCCCTTGGCAACCGTACGGCTTAGCCTGCAGCTTGATGCCATGGGGGTGCCATGTCCTGTTTGCCAGTCTCCTGAATAAAGAAAGATTCAGGACTGCCAGTCAGGGCTTAAATTTTCCATCCTATATGGGAAGGCCTTGGTTTCACAGCTCCCTTTTTAAATTAAAATAGTCAAGTGGTTAAATATTCATGCTTTGCTTATTTCAGTATATTTAATTTATTATGTATCACTTTTCTGGGGTTTTATATAAACTTGTCCGAGGACTTTTTTTCTTCAGTTTAAATTCTGGCAGAATGTTCCCTTTTCCTTGGCAGAGTGTTGATTAGTCAAAGAAAATAAAAAAGTCTGCCTCGCTAAGAAGATATCTTTTTTTTTTTTTACAGATTACTCTTGCACTTCAATAAAAATGATATTATAGTTATTATCACCGTCATTAATTAATCTTTAGTGATCACTAATGCGGTGGTTAACACGGTGCCATTAAAACATCTGCTTCATTTCATTCCCGAGGCTGGTAACCACTGCCTTCAGCTTTCCTATCCAGCATTATCTATTTCTATAGGATGGTGAAAGTCAAGTAGAGATTGGTTTCTCTTTTTTTTACTCATCTCTCCCACTAGCAAATGGAATCAGAGCTGCACCTTCTCTCTATCTTCTTGCAATGCAAGTCTTTGCCAAATTCTATCTTGAAACTGTGTAGGTCTGGAAGATGTGATGGAGGGCTATTTCTCAGACCTCAATCATAGGCTAACTCTTCTCCTTCTAAAGCTTTCCTCGTGCCTGGGTTTTGGGAAGCCAAAGCATCATGCAGAGATAAAGCATTAGGAGGCTGAATTGAGTCTCAGAACTCATTATTGCTGTATAGAAGCATTTTCTCCCCATATCTAAAACAAAGGGATGACAACCATTGATTCAAAAATTCAAGAGGGTCTTAACAGGAGAGCTTCTATGTATGGCTCTTAGAGACATTTTTCTCTTTTTAAAAAGTCATAAGGCCCTCTCACACCCAATTTCAAAATAAGTGAAAAATGATCCTTTAACTATCAAGAGCTAATCAAAAATTACCGGCACTGTCCCTCTCATCCCACATACACACACACACCACAACTTGTACTGCCTCTTGCCACCACCCACACGGCATCTGCTAGAACCTAAAAATGAGTTTCAGTATTAGCCTAAGAAAATAACAAAACAAAGTTAGAAATTTAAATTAGCTGCCAAAGCAAAAAACATGCCACTCCTCTTCTGAAAAACATTATATAAGCAACGACAGAAGAAAGAAAAAGAGGAGGAAGGCAGGGAGGGAAGGAGAAAGAGGGAGAGAAAGAGGGGAAGGCAGGCAGGAAAAATTAGGTAGAAACTCAAGAAATGTACAGGAACTATGTGAAGGGAATTCTGAGGGTTACTGTAGGACATAAGGGTTTTAATAATAAGAGAATGGGAATGACAAGTAATATCTTAAAAAGGTAATTTCTCTCCAAATTAATCTGTAAATTTAATGCATTTAATCCTAAATGACATTAGTAGAGAAACTGGAAAAATTATGCTAAATCTTCTATTATCTGCAAGATTACACAGTTAAGAATGCTTTTTTTAATCTAATAAGGGAGTATTTGTATTGCCAGATATGAAATTAAAAAGATATGATTAAAATAGTGTTTACTGGCACAAGAATAGATGAAAAGAATAAAAAACTAGAAGCAGAGAGAGAGAGGACATTTCAGACAAGTAAAAAATCATGGGTATTTATTGTTTTAGGACAACTATTTGGTGGAGCAGTGTGTTAGTTTCCCGTGGCTTCTGTAACCAATTACGACACACTTGGTGGCTTCAAACAACAGAAATACGTTCTGTCATGGATCCGGAGGCCTCGATTTGGAAATCAGTTTCACTGAATCAAAACCAAGGTGTTGCCAGGGCTGCCCTCCATCTGGAGCCCTGGGGGAGGATCTGTTCCCTGCCCCTCCCAGTTTCTGGTGGCTGCTAGCCCTCCTTGGCTTGTGGCAGCATCGCGCTGAACTCTGCCTCTGCTGCCCATTACCTTCTCCTCTGTGTGCCGAATCTCCTTGTGGCTCTCTCTAAGGAACTTGTGACTGGATTTACAGAATGCCCAGGTAATCCAGAATAATCTTCCGTGTCCAAATCCTTAAATTATTCACACTGTAAAGATCCTTTTTATTTATAAGCTAACACAGGTTCCAGGGATTAGGACCTAATATCTTTAGGTGGCCATTATTCAGCCTACTAAATGGGCAGTTTAGATTCTTATCTCATCTCATACATTAAATAAGTCTATAATGTGTTATACACTTAAATTGAAGGATATGAAGGCAGATAGTTATCTGATCTTGGAATGATCCTTCTAAAGCACAGAAGATTGAAAACATATTTATGTCTAAAATTACTGTAAATTACAAGAATTAACAAATTGAAAAAGCATTTGCAACAGACTAAAAGTTTATATCATTAATGTATAAGTAACTTTTATAAATCAGAAAAAAGAAAAATCTCCTAATAGAAAAATGATCCCAGAACAGGGATAGGCATTTCACAAAAGAAGAAAAATCAAAAGGTCCTTGAACACAAAAAAATTCACCCCTGTAGTAATGAAAAGCATATTAAGTACTGATGATGAAATAGTTTTGGCCAAGAAATTGGCAAATATTACAAAAACTGCAAGGCCTGATAACGGCAAGAAAATGAGGAAATTCTCTCATTTAAGTTAATTCCTCATGCTAAGTTAACAGCACAGCCTTTCTCAAGAGATATTTTGCAAAAATCTGAACTGACATAAAACGTGCATTTGCTTTGAATCAGAAATTGTGATTTTTTTTTTAAGATTTTTACTCTTATTTATTTGAGAGAGAGAGAGAGTACAAGCAGGGCGAGAGGCAGAGGGAGAGGGAGAAGCAGACTCTCCACTGAGCAGGGAGCCCAACGTGGGGCTCAATGACCTGAGCTGAAGGCAGACGCTTAACCGACTGAGCCACCCAGGCGTCCCAGAAATTGTGATTTTAAGTTATGACAGTAAACGAGCAACTGTACCAACAACTGTGCATGCGTGCTCTTCATAGCTTCATTAAAACAGGGCAGAATTATGGTCTCATATTCTAAGATAGAAGATGGAAAATGTTCACAATATGTGGCTAAATGAAAAGAACAAGAACATACATACATCTGGCCCCATGTGTATGCGTGTCCACACATGCGCATCTGAAATGATGAGTGAAAATGTTAACAGTTGTCTTCATTGGTGGTAGGATTATGGGTGATTCTTCCTGCCATTAAAATTTTTTTAAATTTCAAAATGAGTATGTATTATTTTTGTAATTTGGAAAGAAGAGAAAAGAAATGCATATATTCAAGTTACCCACAGAATAAATCCAGATCTTTGAAATGTGGCAAATATGTTTTATTTCCAACTACCTTGCCATTTTCACCTCCCTTGACTACCAGCCCAGTGTTGCTGTAGCAACAAGGAATCTCTTGGCCTTCTCTGAACTGGATTCTGTGTTCTCATAAGGCTATGTCTTTATACATATTGTTCCCTCTGCCCTGAGTCCCAAGAGAACCCCCACCAACTCATGGAAAGTCCAGTGCTCTAAGGAGGGCAGAGAATCTTCATGACCCTCCTAGGGAGAATAAATCACTTCCTTCTCTTGGCTGCCACAGCTCAGTACACTTCAGTACACCGTGATTGGTTTTTATTCTGTTTAGCTGTCACGGCTCTATTTCCCTCTGTGGATTATGAGCTCAGTGCAGGAGAGTCAGAATCACACGGGAACCTCCCCCCTCCCCACTCCCTAGCACCAGATGTGAGGTGGGTGGTTAGACTGGCCCCCATAGAACCTAGAGAGAAAAAAGTTTCCCCCACCCATAGTGCTAGTAAGCAAAGTAAGTGATGAGATGCCCAGACATGAGGTTCAAACATAATCTTTCTGGACCGGTTAAATGTGAATTTTTAAATTGGACATTATTCCAATCCCGTGATCTATGTTGGTTGAAATGAAATCAGCAGATTTCAAATTTGGTTTGAATTACCTACTTATTTTGGATTTTTCAGTGTGAAGAATGCTGTTGTGTTCTTACTGCTCTTTAACTTATAATTGGCGCATCAAATGGTGCAGTTTTGTTTAGCATTTGTTGGTTGTGTTTCAAAACAGTCTTACCTTTTTACAAAATCAGATTCCTGAGTTGTGCTGACTCATTTGCGCTGAGTCTTTGAAGATAATTAGCAGCAGCTGGGGAGCAGGGACGGCCTCAGCACATACCTTTCCATAACAGGCAAAGAGCAGGTGAGGAACAGGAGTCAGTGCAGGGATTAATGGGCCTTGGGTTGGTCAGGTCACCTCCCAGTCATAACCCGTTTTTATTTAACAAGGGAAGTAGCTTCCATGAAATCTGCTTGATACCAGCTGCTGGTCCTGGGATACTAGAGAGGGGAGGGTGGATGCCTTGAAGGGGCTGGTGAGGCTGGAGGCAAAGCTCAGCACCAGCGAGAGGGCAAAGGAAAGAATCCAGGATGTCACTGGACAGGACTAAGCAGACTAATTGCCTGCAAAAGATCATGGCTGAGTTTAGAGCTCAGTAAACAAATACATACAACCAAAATGTATTGCTTTAGGAGTAAAGATGAGGTACTGGATGGCTATGTACCTTTTCTTTCCAATAGCTGGTATTCTCTGCAGTGTGGTAGCATTTGTATATATGAGATGTAGTTGTCGTAAAATTGCTTCTCCCTAGAATTTAGTTGTTGTTTTTATATTCCTGAAGAAAGTCTAAACTGCCTGCTCCAAGACAAGGAACAGAGCACAGAGATGGGCTGGAAACGTGTGCATGTCCAGAAGCAGGAATGTGTATGGAGAGACAGATGGACAGGGAGCCTGGCCCCGGGGGCGGTGCTGCCCAGAGAACTAAGAGGATGGACCTTAGGCAAGTCACAGACACCAGGGCTCAGTTTACTTCTCAATAAGGGACGTGGACTAAGTTATCATTTTACAAACTTAATTTTAGCAGAAGAATCGACTTTTTCCCCAAGAAAACTTTACACTGAATCCTGTTTTATCTCTTAAATAGATGTTTTTAATGGAGCGATTCTGGTTGAGAGGGACTCAAGCTCTATCTGCTTGCCTCCCCGGCTCCTTCTTTATCTAGAGACCCCAGGGGATCCCGGACCTGTAGGTGCACAGGGTGAAACTAAGCTCAGCCTTGGCTCCTGCTCCTTCAGCTCTAATATCATGGAGTTTAAAAGGAAATGAAATCCTAATAAAATTGCTTTGTGGCCTATTGAGCTCATGGTCTCATTTGAAGACATCAATCCAGTATGCAAATTAATTGAAAAGCAATTTAAATATGACTTAGGTTTTTAAAAAAATGAAATCAACTGAAATTCTCATGCCTCCCTCCAAATTACCAAAAGGACATTCAAGTCACCGCCAAAGCATCGCTTCTCTCTTGGTCTCCCCCGCCTTCACCCCCTCTCACAGAGGGTTGCTGCTTCCAAAGTCTTTGCCTTAGTCCCTTCCACTACCTGCAGACTCCTCAGCTCAGCTCGGCTGGCAGGGGTATGGTTCTCTTCCTCCTCCCTGCCTCTTCCCAACTCCTTATCAGCTCTGCTCTTCCCTTGCACAGCCCCTCTCTATCCCGTCCAATGGCAGCCGCCAGCTTCTCATCGTCAGTTTTATTTCATCTTGCCCTTTACAAACCCATTACCTCTGCAGCCATCCCAGCAGCTAACAGCAGTCCAGTGTAAGATCTCTGGACTTCTTCTAGAGTGGAGAGTAAAGAGGGCTTGGATGGAGAGCGCAACACTTAGAGCTGAATTTCTTCTTTACAACTTCTCCCTTCACTAGTGACCCTGATGTCCCATTCCTAAAACTCCCTCTCTGCCTCCTCTTTAACTCTAGAAATGGACAGTATGCAACTGGTCCATCCCTAGGTCAGAGGAACTGTGCAAGACTCAGATTCTGGGAGGTGTTTTTAAGACCCATTTCCTCTTTATTGTGTGTCTCTTGTTCTTTTCCTTTTTCCTCATCGCTTGCCATTCCTGGGACCACTTCCCACCACTCCAACATTTCTGTGCCATGGCATATGGTCAAGAATGGAACATCTCCCTCGTTCCCTGAAGCTCACAGTGCTCTTTAAGGAAGCCCTGGGATCTTTCTAAGTGAGCTGCCCAATAGAATTCATCAGGCTTTGTGTGGACACAGGTGGCCCCCCAGAGGTGATAGCTGTCCGAGGGGAGGTAGATCCCCACGGAAGTCCTTCAAGCATCATCTGGATGGAGATGTGGCTCTGAGTCTACAAGTGGCACATCTCTTCCTGCCGTGTTCACACTTACCTGTGCCACCTGTGACTGGGGCTTTCTCAGGCACAGTCAATACAAGCTCAAGTTCCTTTTGGCTCCACATAAAAGAGAAACATGATCCCTGCCTCCATTTCAGAATGACTCTGTTTTCCTAATCCCTGTGCCCATATTTCTTGCCTTTGATATGTGTAGATCCATTTCCTCATGTGTAACTTACTCCTCTGGTGCTATATAGTTCTTGCTGTGAACCCCATGCATGCACACACACATTTGCACCCAGAGTCCTTGGGGGGAAACATCACATTGCCTGGCTTTTGACAATGCTAGAATCCCAAAGAGTGGACCCTCGATTCACCGCTTGCCAACAAACTTGTCCCTCTGGCAGCTGCAAACCAACCACAGATGTTTAGTTATTTCTTTTCTCTTTTTTGTCTCTCTACTGGCAGGGCCATTTGTAAAGGTAGGTAATGGAGTAAGTTCCAACAGGCAGCAGGTGAGTATGAATATGTGTGTGTGTGTGTGTTTGAGACAGAGAGGAAGCAAATCCCCCAGGCACCACTCAGCTGGGTCTGTATTTGTATAACTCATTAGTTGCCTACCAAGTCATCAGGGCTGGGGAACCAGTTCTACCTCATTGTAGAACCATGCACCTGCTGCAAATTGCATTCACCCAACATACTTTCTCCTTCCCTTTATACGCTCCTCCCTTGGGCTGAAACCCAGGCCTTGCACTGACCAAAAGAGACATGGAGGGAACACAGGATTTAGTCAGACCATCTTGTCCAAACCTGGCACTGCCAAAAATGGCAAAAGAAGGCTCATGGTTGAATGGTTCACGGCACAGGGGTCAGTGAATCCAGGTTGTCTGGATGCCAATCCTGAACCTGCCTCCTACCAGCTGTGAGATCCTGAATGAGTTACTTTGTATCACTGTGCCTCAGTCTCTTCATTTGTAATAAGGGGTGATGATACCAGTACCCACTTCGGGAGTTGTTGTGAGGGCTGAATTGTTAACATAATTTTCTTTCCAGTAGGCTCTACAAAAGCACTTGCTCTTTGTTATTCATAGAAACAATGCGAGTAATCCTGTGCAGCTGCACAAAGCAAAGGCCCTGTTATTGCTGGTCCTGGGGCTTGGGGCGAATTAACCTCTCTGAACTTCTTTTTCTCCATCTGTAAAATGGGGTGAAATTAGATCCTCCACCAGGCTGTGCCTTATTATTGAGCCCAACTTGTTTTTTTGAAATGGAAATCTGTAGTTGATCAAGCATTTGCTGCTGAGGATTCTGCCAGGCTCACATGCCCTGCTCTATGAACTTTGAAGTTGTGAACTAAAACATCTCAAAAATTTAAGATCCAAGAAGGACCATAAAAATAAAGGAAAGCTATTACTCATTCCTTGGTGCCATATGTCTCATATCCCGAAGAGCTGAGGAGGAGCTTGCCTCCTCTGAATCCATGCACTTCTGATTTTTCCAAAGGGACCTCCATTGACTCCATCAGGAGAGCTAAAGGGCTAGCTGGATTTTCAGGAGTAAAGGAATGCTCTACAAATCTGGGATGCATGATGAAGCAGAATGTCCTGATTTTGTCAGTTCTCATTCTGCCATTTCTCCGCTGTGTAACCTTTGGCATGGTAACCTCTCTGGGTCTGAGTTTTTTTCTCAAAAGGAAGATTAAGTAAGATATAAAAGAATGTGGCACAGAGTAGACAATCTGCAAATGTTTATTCCTTTCTCTTGTAATAAAAAATTAGACTCTGGGTTTATCAGGCCAAACCTTGGATCTAGGTTGGTGCTTGGGACATGGTTTATGAGACACAATATGTGAAAATGCTGTGTGATTTAAAGATTCCAACGGTCCTTACTATAAAACAATAACATGTATTTTTAAAAACCCAGCTGAAGTCTGCTTTCTAGATCTGGACTTTGATAACTCTCCCACAGTTAAACAATTTGCTATTCAACCTAAGAGTAGTCTAACATCTTAAATCATGAAGCAAATTACTGGGCATAATAATCTCTTTACTATTTTAGATAAGATGACCACATATAGGATAAAGAATAGCCTTAGGATGGGTGCTTATCTGCATAGCTTCGACAGAGCAAATAAAAGAGAAATCCAAAACAACCATAACAGATAGCCTGGGGATGAAAGCGAAGGTGCTCTGACCTGCAACTCCAGGGGTCTGGGAATTGAGGTGGGGCTATGAGTGGAGTCCCTGCGAGCCTGAAGCCTCAGATAAAACTCTCAACTCCCAAGCTCTGAAAGATTCCACCCTGGGAGACATTTTTAAATGCTGGTCATACTCCTTGAAAAACTGCCTACCTTGCCCTCTCCTTTTGGGTACCTAACAAGTTCAAAATCAAACTCAGATTTCCCCTTCTCCAACCTGGGTGGCCGATTTTATTCCAGATCTTAGTAAATGGGGTCACTGCCTGGTTTTGCTCCAAGGTGAAGATCTTGGAGTCATCTTTAAACGCTATCATTCACACCCTGCTTCTAATCATAAGCAAATCTCACTGGCTCTACCTTCCAACTATGTCTAAATCTGACCCCTTCTCACGACTTCCACAGCTCTTCCCTGATCCAAGCCATCATTCCCCCTCACTTGTGTTTTTGTGTATTATCTCCTACATGATCTTCTTGCTTCTGCCCTTGCTGTCCTACTGAAGCCAGGGCATGCCACTCTGCTTGGAATCAATGCTGACTTCCCATCTTATCAGAGTAAAAGTCAAACCCCGTGCATTGGCCTAAAAACCCTAATCAATCTGGCTCCTGCAACCTTCCCTCTGTGACTCTCTTAATCTGCCTTCCAACCTCACTCTGCCCCAACAGCCTCCTGGATACTATTCCTCCAACAAGATGCCTGTGCCCAGAATTCCAGATCATTCTCTCTTTAAACTGAACTCAGTGATTTTATTTTTACTGGACACACTAGGACCTAAAACTGGAGATCGTATTTTTAATAATCCTCCAAAGAAGAGCTCAAACCCCACTCCTCCAGCCTGTATGCACTGTTCCTTTCTCTGAATTCCTAGAGAAACTTTTATTCCAGGAATCCTGTAATTTGATGACTGATTTATACCCTGCCTCTACTGATCCTTACTCATAACCCATTTTAAGTTGGGTTATTTTTATTTTTATTATTGAATCATAAGTTCTTCCAATAATCTAGACACAAGCCCATCATTAAATGTGTCATTTGCAAATACTTCCTTTCATTCAATGGACTTCTCTTAATGTTTATGATGGTATCCTTCGAAGCACAAAAGTTTTAAATTTTGACAGAGTCTGGTTTTTCTTTTGTCATTTGTGCTTTTAATGTCATATCTAAGAAGATTTTGGCTAACTCAAGGTCACAAAGATTTTCTCCAATATTTTCTTCTAAGAGTTTTAGAGCTTTAGCTGTTAAATTTATGTTTGTGATCTATTTTGAGTTAATTTTTGTGTGTGGTATTAAGCCTGGGGTCTAACATCACTCTTTTTGCATATGAATATCCAGTTCTCTCAGCACTCTTTGCTGAAAAGACTATTCTTTTCTCATTGAATTGTCTTGGCACTCTTGTCAAGAACCAATGAACTCAAAATGTGAAGGTGTTCTTCCTCTCAATTCTATTCCACTGATGTATATACATCTATCCTTATGCCATTACCACACTGTTCTGATTACCGTAGCTTTGAAGGAAATTCTAAAATCAGAAAGTGTAAGCCCTCATAATTTCTTCTTTTTCAAGATCAATTTGACTATTCTAGGTCCCTTGAATTTTAAGATCAGCCTGTCAATGTCTGCACAGAAGCCAGCTGGGATTTTGACAGTGATTGCTTTGAATATGTAGATGAGGGGGGCCTGGGTGGTACAGTTGTTAAGCGTCTGCCTTCCGCTCAGGGCGTGATCCCAGCGTTCTGGGATAGAGCCCCACGTCAGGCTTCTCTGCTGGGAGCCTGCTTCTTCCTCTCCCACTCCCCCTGCCTGTGTTCCCTCTCTCACTGGCTGTCTCTGTCAAATAAATAAATAAAATCTTTTTTTAAGAAAAGAGTCTGTAGATGAGTTCACGGACTACTGCCATTTTAATGGTATTAATTCTCTAGGTCCCTGAATATGAGGTGTCTTTCTATTTATTTAGGTCTCCTTTATTTCATTTCAGTAATATTCAGAGTATAAGTTTTGTACTTCTTTGTTAAATTTGTTGCTAAGTATTGTATTTTATTTTATTTTAAAGATTTTATTTATTTATTTGACAGAGACAGAGACAGCCAGCGAGAGAGGGAACACAAGCAGGGGGAGTGGGAGAGGAAGAAGCAGGCCCATAGCAGAGGAGCCTGATGTGGGGCTCGATCCCAGAACGCCGGAATCATGCCCTGAGCCAAAAGCAGACGCTTAACCACCATGCCACCCAGGCACCCCTAAGTATTTAATTTTTTTGATGCTATATTAATGGCTTAAGGATTTTGATTTTATACATAAAGTCTGGTCTGTCTTATTTATCAAAGAGTTCTCAACAGGGATGGTCATGACCATGATTGAATTTTTAAAGATCCTTTGGCTTCTGTGTTGAGAATTCACTTAAGGGAATAAGAGTGGATGAAGGAAGACCAATTAGGAGGCCATTGTAGTGGTCTGAGTGAAAGATGGCTGTAGCTAGGTAAGGACGGTGAGTCAGACACGATAGAAAGTAGACAGACTCAAGAGGCCTTTAGAAGGAAGTTCAATAGGATTTAGTGATGGATTGGATTTAGGGGGTGTGAGAAAGGGAAGTATCAAGGCTTTTATCCTGTGTAACAGGACGGATAGTGAGGTTATTCCCTGTGATAAGGAAAACTGGAAAAGAACCAATACATAATCTTTAAATACCACTTTACTTTAGAGATAATTCAATCCAACCCACATATTATCTCAGTTGATTTTTCTAAGACTTTTATGAGGTAGGTAGGATAAGTGTTAATGTTTCCATGTGGTGGGTGATAAAACAGGCGAGAGCGCAAGGAGAAGGAGCACTGATTACAAGCCAGAAAGCGTGGGATTTTGCCCATGCTATGCTAAGAATTGCTGGGTTCCTTTGGTCCTATCAGTTACCTTCCCTAGCAGTCAGCTGCTTTATCTATTAAACGTTAGACTTGGTGAAGTTATCCCTAAAATTCCTTCTGGTCTGCCTCTCTCACTATTACCATTCACTGAAAAATGCATGTGGGGTTGAGATTCATGTGCAAAGACACAAGCAATGATGGGGTCGGGATGCGATCCCTGAGCTCCTAATTTCCAGTCCACTGTTCGCCATACCCTATGACCTTCCATTTATTTCCTCCCACTCCCATTTTATGAGAAAAATCGATGTCTCCACCTTGCTCACAGATACTGGCCAGGGGACCGACACTTGGGCGGTACATATACTTGCAAGTTTTGGCAACAGGCACACAAGAATTGAAAACCCCTCGAATCTGTGGCTGTGTTTATGACTATCTTTAATATGTTTTAACTACTTGTACTTCATGCATTCCTACTGTACCTTTAAGTTCTTGCCAAATTTAGATATGCACTTTTGTCTTCTGTGGTGGCTACTCAGAAACTCTCTCAATCAAAAATGACTCATGGGGCACTGCCCACAGACCAGACTTTATGTATTCTATCTCAAGTGTACCAGGAGTAGTGCTTAATCTCTTATGAAATGTGGTCTATGGGGGCAGAAGTCCATCTGTGGGGTGGGAAAAGTAAATACCAAAAAAGGGTTGTTGTACTTGTAAGTTCTCCCAGAAGATGAAGAGTGAGATTACCCCAAAGCATTGGCAAGCCAGGCACTCAGCACCAAGCAGGGGCTCTGGGCTCCAAGAGGGTCAGGAGACTGGGCTTGACTCTGTGCTCAGCTGGTCCGGGGCACGTGCTTCCTCCTCAGTGCCCTTTGTAACGTGAATAAGGAAGGGGGAGGAGAGAATCGCTTCAAGACCAGCCTTTGAATCCACCGCCTGAATGAAGGACTGGGACACACCTGATCTACTTAGTCTCCAGCAGTTTCCTTCAAACAACAAACACACTCAGCGTTTACACTGTGTATATAAATTTCCATCACAATAGCTGCGCTGCTTTTATGGAACTAGGAACAATTTGATAGTTCAGATAAAGGGGGGACCCTTTGAAAGAGGAAACCCACTGAAATAACATCTCTGTCAAAGGGGCACGTTTTCTCCACACATGATCCCTTTGGATGAGTGTCACATCACAGAGAAATAGGATAGCGACTCCAAATGGTCATTTCTGCACATTTGGATAATGAATTTTAAAGAGATGACTGCAGAGCCGTGGGGCAGCCAGAACCTGCCCACTGGCTGGGCAGCGAGCCACGCACTTGGCTGTCAACAGCACAGGGAGGTAGGGCGTATGTGCAGCAGAGCAGGGGAGACTTGCTGAAGCCAACATGTCACTCCCTCTGGAGGGAAAACACAGGCTTCCAGAGAGTCTGAGAGTCCATGAGTCTTAGGAAAACGAGCCAATTTCTGAATTGGGAAGAAAAGCTAATTATATTCTCTGGAGCAATGAGTTCCAATTTGACTATATCTGCATCATCAGGAACATGTGTGAAAATGTAAATTCCTAGGTGCCATCCTGGACTCATGGAATCAGAAGTGCCCTCATTTCCTTACTCTCCTACGAGGGGGTTGGAGGGCAGGAATTGGAACAGTTCATACCCCAAGCATTCTGACGATGTGACTGGGATAACTCCCCCTTGTGAACCGTCCATCTACAGGGTTGCCTAGAAACACAGCTCTTGTCACAGTCAGAGAAGGCATTAATCAGCATTTCTTTGCTCCATGGTTTATATTTTCTGTGAGGCAAAAATGTTCACAGTACAATAGAAGCACATTATTTCAGGTGAATTGAGAGAACCATGTAAACGAGAGAGGATTCCGAATAATAAAACGAGTAGAGGAATTGCCTCATTCTGTAGTTATTTTAACTTGAACTGCCTACCAGCTCTCCGTAACAGAGCAGTACTAAGCTGGCCCAGTTGAGTTACTAATATTTGGGGGACTGACTTCCTCCTGGAGAAGTGATGAGACTTAGAAAGTAGACACCAGAATAAACAGGAGAGTTCTGCTCTCCTCTTGTGGGGATTCTGCCATCTTGGCATCTGCTGCTTCTGACACTGAATAATTCTTCTTTGTAAGGGAGAAGGCTGAGATGGGGCAGCAAAAGGAGCAGGCAGAGCTGGAAGGAGAACAGTGGACCCATGAAGCCAGGGGACCACGAGCTTTGGATAAGGAGAAGAGAGACAGCAGGGCGGGGGGACAGAAGGACAAAGAGAAGCCTTAGAAGAGATGAGTTCACCAAGAGGGGAAAACAGTTGGTGACTTACCCTGTTCTGAAGGTTCTCTTCAGAGGGCTGAGGGTAGAGCTTAGACACAGGGACAGGATACATGTTGGCCCCCTGTTCCTGACTCCCAGCCCGTCAGACTTTACATTAGGTGACAGTCACCAGAGACTATGGCTCAGGGTTTGCTTCCACTGGGTCTATGAGGAAACTGGCAGAAAGTTGTGCTTTCAGTGAGGTCTCCCACACCAGCCAGAGCTCCTGCCTCAGCTCTAAATATACATTCCTACTGCACCTTAGGAGATTCTGCCTTTAGACTTGGAAATTTCCACTTCCCTTAGTAGATCAGGTGCTTAGGATGATAATGATATTTCATCTTTTTAAAGCTGACTGAAATGAGCTGCACTCTAGCCTGAGGGTCCTCTGTGGTCTACTGTTAACCCCCTGGGTTTACTCATCTGCCCCAGCCCCTCCACCCTTGCCTTGTATGTTTGGGCTATTTCCCCCATTGGACTGCAAGCTTCTGGAAGGCAGGGAGTAGGTCTTACTCATTTTGGGATCCCAGCACCAGGGACAGTGCTTCATGCTCATTCTGGGGGTGGGGGGTGGGGGTGGGGTGGGCAGTGATTTGTGCTGAACCAGAAACTGAAATTAAGTGAATTTAATACAATCCTTTGGGGAAAAATAACACATTCATCCCCTCGTCAGCCAACAACTGAAAGATCTAGGTCAAAATTCTGTTCTGCAGATATTAAGGATGTATTTGAAATCATTTAAAAAAAAATACAGTATTAAGTGAAAGTTTGGAGACCAGTGCCATAAATAATGTATAACTGCACCCTAACATTCCGCTCAGACTGTCTGGCTCTCTAGCCTTGAGGTTGGAGGCAGACACCCTGAGGTGGGTATGAAGATGGAGCTGGAGAGTTCTGGAGCTGGGCTGTGCCACGGGGGAGGCCCCAGGCCTGAGGCTCTCCCTGCTGCAGTGGGACCAGCTTTGTGCTGCCTTTTAACCTACACCCCAGGCTGCTGGCTCAGCCTCTCCAGATTCAAAGGCCCTTTGCCTCACCTGGAACTATTCCTCCCAGTCCATGGGTCTATAGGGTGCTTCATCCTTTCATTTAGTCACCCAACATTTACTAAACACATGACCTCCCTACACTTCTTGACAGCTCCTGAAGAGCTGTGGCTGACGGCCATTGGCATGGATGTGGGACACCCTCCTTCTGAGACAGTCATCTTCGTGGCTTTTCTTCTCTGACCAGGAAGGTGGCTGCCCCATGGCTGTGCGTCATTACTCCTTTCTCTGCAGCTCTCCCTGGTTGTGAGAGCAGCTCAGCCTTCCTCTCACACAGCAGTTTCCAAAATGTAAACAAATAAAAATGCTACAGCAGGCCAGCAAAATTGTGGCATATTTTTATATTTATGTTTAAGAAAATGGTGCTTTTAATAAGAAATGTCAGTTTGTTGATTTTCATACACAAGAAAAACATGACTGAAAAACATCTGACTGATGTGAGATATCAAAAATTTTACAGCAAAAAAAGTCACTTTAAACATGGATAATCAGGACTATTATAAGAATACCATGGCTATTATGATTCGAATGATGGCTACATTCTATTCATATCTCTTCATAATCTATTGATAAAATTCTGAAAATAGACCAGATATGTCCCATCACAGAAGGAAGTGTCACACAGTATGAATGTGCTAATTACAAGATAGGAATATAGAAAATATTAATTTATAGTGCATTAGGGGCCGTCTGGATCTGAGAATTTAAAAGTGTATGAGGCTATCTTTCCATTCTCTCATTTTACCTCTGCTATCAGCACAAATTTAAAGTTGAGGTTCTTTGTAACCACATGGCATTGGTAGAAATGGATTCTTCCCCTTCCCCTATGGCAGCATTAAACAGGCCCTGCTAGCATCCAACACGGACCGCTATAACACCACAGCCAAGGCCCAACATGGCAGCCACTGGAGGCCAAAGACCTACAGCTTTATAACCATGTCTGCAAGCAAGGGTATGTCCCTGCAGAGAAGTGCGAGCTCTGCACCATCCCTGGATCCCTTTACTGTTTGTAAGCCCTGGCTCTCCATCTGCTTTCTCCCCAAGAGCCAGCCAGTCTTTGCTTTCCCTCGGACTACTGGAACAATGTGCCAACAGAGCAAAGAAATACCTGGGAGTTTACCTCCTCTTGGGGGCTGTCCTTAGCCAGGAACTGACTGGCTCAGGCATATACTCTGCTCTCTCATGCCCGACTGGATCAACTCTGAGTCTAATACTGTCTGCAGAGCTCACTTTCAAGACCTTCCTTGACACTGGCCCTTTAGTGGGCTTACTTCCCCTCCCTTCTTGGTGCCGCTTTGCCATTTCCTCACCACTTCTCCCAGGAATTTCTCTTAATGAAACACTTTCACACGCATCTTTGTCTCATTGCTTCTGGGTATCTCAACCTATGACTGGAAGGTAGACTTTGTTATGACTCCTATTTGAACCTGTTTCTGAGTATGCAAAATTGAGGTGGACATACCAACTTCCAAGGGCCACTGGCAGCATTAAAGATCATGTACTTAAAGTATCTGGCAGAGTCAGTATCAGTTGTGATGAGTTATTTCCCCAAAGCCACAGGCTTACTCATCCCTGCTGGTGGCAAGCTTCTCCGTAGGTCGAGCAAGCAGGGACTGTAAGAGCTGGGATGGAGAAACAAGTCCACTTACTTGTTGCCCTAGGATTGAGCTCATGGCCCTTCCAATGTAAATGGGTCTGAGTAATCCAGCTGTGAGCCTTTAAAAATCCTTAGCACAGAAACAGGATATAAGAACATAATTAGGGGCATGGGCGCCAGGAGAGGATTCAGGATTTATCTTAATTACTTTCAGGGTTGTATCCTAACCATGGAAATTTTGAGGTGGTTTTTGTTTTGTTTTAACAGAGTTCACTCTGACAATCAGACAAGAGAGGCCCTGCCTCATTCAGGTCCATTGCTCTATTTTGAAATCTATCTGAGGCTTGTGAGTTGGTGGCAAGCTGTCAGGGCCAGGGCTCCCCTGAAGGAAGCTGGGCCAGAATGAAAATCAAGTCACGTTCAGGAAACGATCAGAATTTTTCATGTTCTATGCACTACCAGGTAGGCAAACCCAAGTGATTCATTTCCTCCTTCTCCCGCCAGAGAGTGATAGGAGTTTGATGCTATGATATCCAGCCTCCTGCTTCTGTCCCCAGCCACGGGATTTTCTCTGACTCCTTCATTTCCCTCAGTTTGTTCTTCTTACACAGAGAATATAATTCTCTTAGGTCAACTGCCCTAAGCCTCTGTTCTCGGGGGTCTTAACCATCTGCTTTAGTTCGCTACCTCGACTGCCAAAGAATTCCCTTTTGCTGTTAATTGTCAATGCAGATGGTGCGGTTCCTAAGTTAAAATGAGTCAGAGATGGCATGCTAGAGTCACACGCATTCGGAAACCACGATGGTGCTCAGAAGAGAGGCTGGGCAGGTGTGGGAGAGGGTTGTGTGGGCGTGAGACGTGAGGGTGACCGGGCAGTGTGCCTGAGAGCAGACAGCAGTCCCCACAACCGTTTTGGCTTCATTCTAGTGGCAGTCTGCAGAGCACACTACACAGTTTGTCGCCTTGAATACAAAGGTTAAGAACAACAGCCCTTGCTGGCCTGCAAGGAAGCAGTAGGAAGAAAAAGTAGAGGGACTCGTCTGACTCTAAAACGGTCACCACAAACAAGTACTCGTATCCAAGCAATGGTCTCCTTTCTACAGCACAGCTCCATCTTTTAGCAGCAGAGATCTCCCAGAAGGAAATCTCTAAGTAAACAGGAGTTGGGGCAGATTGGTACGCCGGACTTCCCATCGAGAATTCTCCTTTTAGAGAGAGCTGTCTGAGGGGCTGTAACATCAATACTGGGAGCCCTCAAATTCCTCTCACCTAGTGAGGTACACAGCTGTCCTCGGAGGAAGGGTGTGCCACATAATCCCTTGTGACAAAGGGAAAGTGCCCAGGAGAGCGTGGGGTTAGAGCTTCGTCCCCAAGGCAAAGCACCTGCACTGCCTGGGAGCCCTTTGTTCAGGGCAGCGCTGGTGCCCCTCCATCCGCACAGCCTCCGACATCCTGTGCTGGCTCATGCCCTGGACAAAGGTTACAGACCGCAGCGCGACTCTCCTTCCTCAGCTCCACGAGGATGAAGCACTTAGTTTCTGGTCACAGCTGTGAAAGAGCACCCACGATACACACCACCACGCCGTGACTGACTCAGCAGAGAAAAAGGTCCACGAAAAAGGTCCAGGAGAGGGTTTGTATTTCCTCCAAGAACATTCATAAAGGGAGTGTCGTTGCCAAAGGCTAGAATGACGAATGTCAGTCAGTCCTGGAAGGACATCTCTCGTCACTAAGCCTGTGGCAGGAGGGACGCCGTCGTCACCCTCTCCACCCCTGTGTGTACACAACACTGACCGCACCTGTCCATCACCCTGTTTGCCCAAAACATGAAGTGGCCCTTTCTGGGTTCCTCCTAATCACTACTAATCCTATGTGCTGCAGACGGATTTTCAGGCCCCACCCTGCTTTATTTCTCAAGGCACCTCTCTGTTGTTATGAAATTGTGTTTTTCATGGAAATGTGACATGTGGGGGAGCAGGGAACACTTTTTGCTCCCCGGACTTCCAGGTGCCCACCCAGACAGCACTGGTTCTGCTCTGAATCTTCTTTTCCTTGCTCATGTGGAGCTGCCAGTTTGCTTAATAGCCTGTCTAGGCAAATAATTCTTATCCATTAACTAAGCATTTATAGACAAACGCTGTGTTGTCCTCAGCCCAAGGGGCTGGTTACTTTGAGGAGGGGTGTATGGCTGCCAAACAACAGGGGGCTAGTAACAGAGGCCCCACTGCTTGCTCTATGCCCAGGTCCACAGTGAGCAGGAAGTCGGCACAGTTCAGTTGTGTGAAATCAGGGTCTCTGTGAGTTACGATGGGGAGGAGGCAGCTCACGGGTGGGGTTTCTTGCTGTGGCATCCTCTGGGGAAGGCCCACGCTCTCTCCAACACCTACTGGAATGGGGACCTCAGGGTAGGAAATGGACTTCTTTGCTCCAGCCTAGCCTCCATGAGCACCTTTCTCAAGCTGCTGGTAGAAGGCCAATGCTACTTTATGGATTACTTGGGATGCCGCTTGGGGGAATCATTAGAGATGAGCTGGTCTGTATTTTGAGGCATCAGGGGGGGTTCAGTTCAGGGCAAATACAACTGCAGAACTGCTTGCCCTCCCTCTCTAAGTTGGTCCATAGCAGACTCACCTGGTGATGCTGTGTCTCGACATGCATACGGAATTGACTGGCTATGTGACATTTTCCCACCTCTGTTCTGCTGGCTGCTGACCATCATAGCGGGATGGGTTTGAGGAGTTGGTCCAGGGGCCTGTGTGGCCCTTTGTTGGCCACTTTGTGACAGTCCTATGCTGGGTTTACAGAAACCAAACAGGGATAGATGAAGGAAGCTGCTATGTGAGGATGCAGGGCCCGGACTCTGTGGCCATAGCACATGTTCCCTGGGAACTTGCAGCTCGGTGGAATTCAGTCTGGCAATGGTGTCAACGAGAGACGGGGCTCAAGGACCCGACAGCATCTTATCAAGCCCTTACTAAAGCCTTTCTCCAGTATCATTTTACTGAGTAGGAAAATGGGTAGGAAACAAATACACTATGCGCTTTATACCTAGAAATCGTATCATAGAACACCATTATCAACTGATCAAATAGAAATTAATTTTTCCATGGGAACAATTTTATATTTGAGTGTTATGTCTCTGGATAAAAACTGGGATGAGACACAACTCTCGTGACTTGTCTTTCGAGCCCCTTTGAAACTGGCACTCACTGATTCCTAGCACCGTTTTCCTATTTTCTCTGCTGCGCCTGATACCACCAACTGACCTGGCTCCCCTTTTCTTTATTTTATGGATTCTGCTTACTCAGGACTTTGGTCTACTCTGGTGTCTCTTTCAGATGAGACAGTGTTTTTGCTTCCTCTGTGTTTCTTCACATATTTATTTACCTTCTACTACCAACTCCCAAGTGCCCCAACCCTGTCTGTCTCTGTCTCTTGAGTCCAGATGCTCCCAGAGAGAGAATTATATTGGAAGAGTTAGCCATCATTATTCCTCTTGGCCATCCTGAGTTTACAGACTGTTAGTCAATTAAAGGTTTGCTGTTAGCTATTCTCAGATCAGGTACTTGTTCCGTATTTAACAACTACTAGTCAAAACAGTAGGGTTTACCTGGGGTGATTTTTGCTGAAGTAACCCTTTAGAAGGGTTTTATGGACATGCCAGGCTTTTTGAGGGCTTAGTGTGACCCATATACTAATTCTTCCCTTCAAAAGCCTGACTTGAAACCATATTAACATAATTTTTGCAAAGCACACACTTCACTGTAAATTGATGCAATCAAATTGCCCTTAGCAAGTATTGTTACATGACACAATGGCCTAAGGCAAACTCAGTTTACTGGAGCTTGAATCAATAATAGAGCAGAGAATGTGAACCATTGCAGACTAGTGGAAGAAAGGTAGTTAAATCCTATTTGTAACCTAAATGTTTCAGCTCTCTATTGTTACCTACAAATCATCCCAAAACTGAGTGGCCTCTAGCAACAACCATCTTATGCACAGACTCTGTGGGCAGGAATTTGGATACAACACAGTGAGCATGGCTTGTGTCTATTCTATCAAATCTGGGGTGTCATCTGGGACTGATCAGAACAGCTGGAATCACGTGGAGATTTCTTCATGCAAAAATGACTGATTCCTGGGCTGGGGTGACTGAGAGGGTGAGCCCAGCTGGGAATGTTAACCAGAGCACCTACACATGGCCTCTCTGCATGGCTCAGAATTCCAAGAGTAAGCCAGTAAGCAAGGCAGAGCTCCCACGATCTTGCATGACCTAATCTTCAAAGTCGTAGATCACTTTTACCATACTCCATTGGTCAAAGCAGGCACAAGCACACCGCGCTTTGTGGGAAAGGGACATAAACCCCATTTCTCAATGGGAGGAACGTCAAGACATTGGTGGCCTTGTCTTAAAAAGGTCACATCAAGGATCAATTTTCTCTTTCCCTTAAAGATAGCTTTCCTCTGGTATGCTTGGGAAAGGGAGGTTAGATCAGTTCAAATTGTCCACCTAACAGCTACCTTCACCTCAATAAGTGTGTCTTTTCTAGCTCCGCTGATGGTCATTACTCCCCTTGTTAAAGATCTTGGCTTTGGATAATGGATTGTTGTTTCAAGGCTACAATTCTGCTGCCTCCACAGGGTCTCCATGGAGAGGGCCGGGAACACAGAGTAGGCCCCATTTCTCATTTCCCTTGACAAAAGCATGATCCACATTTGTGTGGATTCACCAAATTCTGTGAAAGACTGAGAGAAGCAGAAGAAATAAAAATATGTGAAGAAATGCATTTAAGACTACATTATGGACATGATTCTGTCCAGATTCCAAAATGAAGAGTCTCCGAGGAGTTAACAGAGAATTGATAACTTGGGTCTACCCTCATGTCTAGTCCCATCTCTTAGAGAACCTCCGTGATAAAATCTGCCTGCTAATCTTCATTCACTTTTTGGGAAATCCCAAATCCACCCATGAAGTTGTTTTTAGCCCCAAGACTGCATTCTCTTTCTTGAAGTGTGTATTTCCTTAACTTTGTATTGTTCAGCCAATAGTGAGGTTTGAGAGGACTCGAGCAGGATAGTGTCTGATGGGCTTAGGCACTCCAAATTCCTTACAACCTCCCTGAGGGAAGCTCTGTGTTCTAAGTCTCATAGACTCATTTAGGAATCACTCATCCAGGCTATATGGACGTATCCCTATCAATGCAAGCAAGATCCATATCTTTCTGTTTTCCTGTCTAGCTACTAATGGTTTCAACGCACACACACAGGCCTTTCAAGAACACACATTCATTCCTAAGTGTAGTAGAGGATAAAAGTGTAACATGGAAGAGGAAATATTTTCCTAACTGCCTAGAATTTGCACGACCTTCTCTCTGCAAGTAGGAATTAGATTTCATTCCCTATCCCCTCCTTATTCTTTTTTCCAAGTTGTGTTCTTCAAGCCTGTAGGAAATAGAAATTGATCTGTTGCTGACTATGTGCAGTTTAATATACAAGCCCTGGCTGAAACCTTGAAGTGATGCTTTTAAAGTCTCAATTAAACTCTTGGAAAAGGGCAATCTTCTCCCTTGGTCTGTGTCAGGGAGTAGGGAGTGGCACAGGTTAGAGATGGGGGTGGCTTCATTCCTTAACTCTCAAAGAGTTTGTCGTCAGTAGTGCCAAAGGACCAGTGCTCCAGGCCTACAGCGTGAACCAGCTGGTGGCAACAGATTTCTGCCCAGATTCACAGCCTGACCTTCTGAAAAGTCAGTTCTGCTCCAGGCGAGGCCATTCAGGAGTAGATTCAACAGCCACATTCGCTCAGAAATACTGACCTTACATAGCACTGAAACAAGAGCCCAGCTCTAACGAAACTACTGTTTAGGATGGTTGTTCGAGTCCTTTCTAACCCTGCACTTTGGTCCCTCAGGTGCTGCTGACCCCAGACTCCCAAACAAAAACCCCTCCTCTTTCCCAGTGTCTGCCCAAAGACAGTCACCAGCCAAAGCAGTTTGGTGTCAGCCTTCTTCATTACTCCCCACTTCTGGGTCCCTTCCCTCTTCCATATCCCCTCCCTTCACAATCTTGTCAACTCCATTCTGATTTCCTACTTGTCTCCTTCCATTATCTAAAACATAACTTCTGTATTTTCAGATTGCTGCAACTCTATTCTTCCAATACGTAAGCCAACACTTCTCCAATTCTCCAAACTTCTCTCCTTCCATCTACATCTTCAGACTCATATGTTCTTTGGCTTTTAGTATACTTATCACATAATGATTGATAAGTTATCATTCACTTATTAGAGTTTGAAGTTTCTATCTTGCTATTAAACAAACATGCTATTAAAAGCATGAACATAAGCAGTCAAAAGTAACTACAAAATTATTGAGATGCCCATAGCGGCCCTAGTAAGAAGTCCTAACTTGTAAGGTTTTAAGACCATACTGACTTTGAAATGAATCTTTTCCTTTTGAAGGCCTTACCACTAGATTCAAGGTGAACCTCCTGAGATTAACTCATTAACGTATTTTCATTTCATGCTTAAAATATAAATAATGTCTTAGAGAACCACATCTTTACAGTTAGCACCTTTAAAATGAAATAGTTTTCATCTTCAGTGAGTTAGACGTCTATGTGAATTAAAAATGTGATCTTATTTATAACGTTTTTAAAAAGATTTTATTTATTTGAAAGATAGAAAGAGCATAAGCAGGGGGAGGGGCAGGCAGAGGGAGGGGGAGAAGCAGGCTCCCCCCTGAGCAGGGAGCCTGATGCGGGGCTCGACCCCAGGACTCTGGGAGCGTGACCTGAGCCGAAGGCAGACACTTAACCAACTGAGCCACCCTGGCACCCCTAAAATTTTTTGACAGGATAAAAAAAATATTTTTACACAACACTCTCATTTTCATCATAGTTTAGCTACAGTAAAAATAAACGTTCCCCCAAATAAGTTTGAACAAATATTCTTCAGTGAATCTCTTTCAAAGTCTGAGTCATGCTGTGCTACTGCTTGGTTCCCAGGTTCTGAAAAGGGTCTATTCCCCTCTGGAGATGGCTCTTCCCTTCCCCCTTTGCCCGGTCAACTCCTGACCATCTCCCAGGATTCAGCATATATCTGATATTCTCAGGTAGACTTTTGACTCACCCCTGCTCCTCTCCTCAGGCTTGATTTTAGAACACTAATTACAGTTATAATTTAACATGAGGGCAGGGATTAGGCCTGCTGCTGCTGATCACTGTATCCCCAGTGCCTAGACCAGTACCTGGAAAAAGCCACTGTTAAACATTTATTGAGTTATTGAATTGAATGATTAAATGATTGAGTTGATATTTGAATGAATGAGTGCATACAAGGGAACTGTGTAAGAAACGGGTATAAGAAACATCATGATTTAAACCAGGTTTCATTGAAAACATGTCTATCCTCTTTGCTACACATAATCATTGTAACAAACATCAGTTTCTTTTTTTTTTTTAAGCACATTTGGTTTATAAGTTATATAACTTTAAATTTGTAGCATTGTATCTTCATCTTTAGACTAACTAGCAGTTAGTGTCCCATACAACATAGAATCAGTACTGAACTCCCCCACTGGCCTTTGAAAACCCAGATTTCTACTGTATTTCTACCTATGTGGATGCAAACCTCTGCCCTCTACGCGGGGAATAACAGAGGTCCTGCGTGAAGCTCCAGGCCTCGGTGTCTGGAGCTGATTTAACGGCTGCTCTTTCCTGGGTCAATGGCATTTCTGTTAATGGATTTCTGCTGGCCTAAGATCCACTCCCAAGGCCCTTCCCCAACAACTGCCTCCATTCTAACAAAGGGAAAAGCTAAATTCTTGCTTTTTCAGCTGCCCTCAAAACTAGGCTTCGCATGAGGCTGAACTGGGGAGAATGAGCTACAAGCAGAAGACCTTCTGTTCTGTTGTTGGCATTCCTGATAAAAGAGACAGATGGTGCTAATGTCAACATCTCCTATTTTTCATGCCTGGAGTGTGGATGTGATGGGTGGAGACGCAGAACCGTCTTACAATAGTGGAGCAATAAGCCGATGCTCTGAGAATGGCAGAGCAGATGGTAAAAGGAGCCTGGGCTCCTGTTAACATAGTGACCAGCTCTGGACATGGTCTATGGGGGAAATCCTTGTTATGTGAGTAAAGTAAACCCTTACTTCTTTAAGCCTGCATTATTTGGGCTTGCTTGTAATTGCAGCCCAGAGCATTCCTACCTGATAGAACCAAATAAGCTATTTTTAACCTGCTTCTTCATCTAAATCTAATCATATCCTTAATCTAAATCTAATTTGACTCTAAATAAACTTTTTAATCTAAATATAAATCTAAACTTCATCTAAATCTACCCTTTACCTAAATATGAACACTTTAAGAAGGGGGCCCAAGAACTTAAGGAGTAACAGCCTTCCCTCTTTGCATATATTTATCTGATGAGACCACAAATAGCCATTTATGAGGATGCTAACAGATATTTATAAATCTTAGAGTAACTTGGTCTTCCATCTTACTTCATGGCAAAAAAATAAACTTCATGCAGTGTTTCGCAGATTTTATCACATAAAAAGCTTTCGAGAACGTGACTCATTTTTCAGAGAAGTAGAAATATCCCTTTTTTCCGAACTTCTAGTTGGTCTAAGACCTACACATTATCCTCCAGTTAATGTCAAAGCTGTTTCTGAATTAACTAATTAATAACATACTACATCAGCAATCAGTGTTTAACGTTCAGGCTACACCGTGATTATATATCTGTAACAAATGAGATGGGCAGAACAATACGTTTTTGGCACATCATCCAACTTCAAATGAAATTGTTTAGACTATGGATATTAAATGCTAAATGAAAATGCCGAAGTACTTCCAAATTCACTTTAAGCAAAACCTCTGAAATGCTTAGCTCTTTCATCTCTAGGAATTAGAGGAGCCTAAAGCTTTGACTAAAACCACGAACTGAGCCCTTCTACCTCTGTCTCTCCTCCGTTCTCCTTGCAGTTTTCCTCAAAACCCAATGTTAATAGGTTTCACATGCTGTTAACCGAACCTCCGATCCTCCCCAAAGTCAACACTGCCAAGACGTCCTGACTTTCAGTGTGTCTCACCAGTTTCTGGCTTTGGTTTCATGAGCTCCGAAGCACTCTCACATGAAACCAGGAAGATCTGCAGTGCAGCACTGTGGAAAATGTGAAACATCAGGCATACGATGGATTTTTCAAATCTGGACTCTGTAACCGAAACTTGGCTTGTTTGCTGTCTGGCTGATAAGGATGGATGAGAGATGAAGACTCTGCTTTGCTATCTCCACGGCAGAATCTGAGCGCTGATCTTAAAAGGGACGTTTAAGATGAAAGCAGCAATTAAACTGGCTAGTCTTTTGTTTTCTACCTATTGGTAATCACTGCACACATTGGTGCTTCCTGGACATTTAGACAAGCCTGGAGCTGCGGGGGGGGGGAGGGGTGGCAAGTGCAGAGTGACCCGATCTCAAGCTCCAAACGGTCACGGCCTTGGGGAAGTACTGACTGCATTCTATCTGTGGCAGAGAAGTACGCCTGTCTGCGGTGGCTGTCTCCCTAGAGAGGGAATGGGGTGCTCCAGTTGAAAAATGGCCTCATCTGTCTTGAGCAAGCCTACTGTTTTGAGGCACTCACAGCTGGTTTTTTGTTAAAAAAAAAAAAAAAACAAAATCTCTCTTCTGACCTTTCAAGACGGGTAGGATTGCTCAGGGTATTTTCATTAGTTTGTGGTGCGTCTGCTTTGCCTCTGCAGAGGCAAGATGTCCTATCTGTCATGTCTGTTCAGGGTTTTATAGTCTCTTATTAATTACTCTTTACAGACCCCATGAGAGAGCTGGGATCTACAAGCATGCACTGGCAAACGCATGCTTATATAGCTCACCTGAGTGCATTGGGGCTTCTTTGCTCCTGACATTCTTTCTTTGGCCTCGTGTGGAGGTGGCTGTTTTTCCAAAATATGTTTTGGTGGCCCACTCACACTTAATGGTATTATGGAAATCACTAATATTGACCATGATCCTTAAAAATATAATTTACATCATAACCTAGTACCTCTTCTAAACTTCTTTATGTGCCGTGTTCCTCTGATGGTTTCTGCTTTGTTTTATTAAAAACCAAACAAAATGTGGGTCATCACCACTAAATTCATTTCATGACTCATAAGGAATTACAACCTGCAGTTTAATAAATATTGGGCTGTTGCAACTGAGTTCAAAAAACAAATGGTACTTTTGAATTAGAAAATACTTCTACCGGGGCGCCTGGGTAGCGGAGTTGTTAAGCGTCTGCCTTCGGCTCAGGGCGTGATCCCGGCGTTCTGGGATCGAGCCCCACATCAGGCTCCTCCGCTGAGAGCCTGCTTCTTCCTCTCCCACTCCCCCTGCTTGTGTTCCCTCTCTGCTGGCTGTCTATCTCTGTCACATAAATAAATAAAATCTTAAAAAAAAAAAAAAAGAAAATACTTCTACCTACTGAAAGTCATGGTGTCAATCTACGTTTGTTGGTGTTTAAAATTACCCATGCCATCTGTGGCAGGCAAACTTCTCCGAATGCCCCCTTATGAGTTCTGCCTCTTGGTATTCACACTCTTGACTACTTCCTTCTTCTTAAATACAGACAAGGCCTGCTGACTTGCTACTAATGAATAAAATACAATGAGAGTGATGGGATGCCATTTTTGTTACTGGTTTACAAAAGACCGTGGCTACCCTCTTGCTCACATTCAGTATCTTGCTAGTGCTCTCTTTTTGGACTTCTCACATGTTTTCTCTAATCAATTAAGCTGGACAGGCCCATGAGTCAAGGAGCTGAGGTGGCTTTTAAACAATTTCTCATCATTCTGCAGTTGAGCCTTCAGACCACCGTTTTAACCAACAGCTTGATTATAGTCTGTGTGAGACCCTGAGCCAGAGAATCAGCTAAATCATGCCTGCACTTCTGGCCTATAAGAACTATGAGGAAATGAACAGTTGTTTTAAGCAACTAAGTTTTTGGGGCAATCTGTTATGCAGCAATAGATAATTAACACCCTATGTCTTAGTGAAACACGAAATTGGCATTCGCACATTTGGCTTTGAGACAGTATCCCCTTGCCTTCATATACACAATAAAAAATACATTTGGATACGTGTCTTTGCTTCGCTATGTGGCACGAGCCTAGTCATTGACAAAGAAGCTTTTGAAACTTGCTTCTGAAAGTCAGTGACTAAAGATTCCTTCAGCACAAAGGAGATGGAAGAATTCAGAGTTACCTATAATCTTAGTGTTAAGCACTATTAGAGGAGCGCTTCAGTTGAGAATATGTGGAGAAAGAGGATGTTAAATTACTTGATTTGAAAAATTCGCTCTTCTGAACCCTACAGAATTAAGGTATTTATGAATAGCACAACTACATACTTGCCAATGCCGCAGGGGGCAGCCCTTGGGTGTCTCTTTTCCACCTGCATTCACTACCTGAGTGTTCTCAGTCAGTCTCCTGGGTCTAAATATCATCCAAATGCTGACCAAAACCTAAAACTATGAGTCAAGTCTGGACTTTTTCCTTGAATTCCAGATTTGTCTCTCCAACTACCTACTCAACATTTCCATTTGGATGTCTAATAAGCATCTCAAACCTAAAACATCAATCTTCAAATCCTCACCACCCCTCCCACTCTCTTTCCTATCTTTAAAAAAATGACAATTCCATCCTTTGGTGCTTAAGCCAAAAAATCTTGGAGTTATTCTTGACTCCTGTCTTTCTTTCACACTCTTACATCTAATCCCTTAGCAGCTCTCATGAGTTCTTCCTTTCAATGATTCAGGATCTGGCTGCTTCTCAGACCTTTGGTCCAAGTCTTGAACATCCTTCTCATTGGTCTCCTTGCTTCTGCTGTTGCCCACCTTCAGCCCATTTCTAACACAGCATCCTGGGATCTTATTTAAAGTGAAAGCGAGATGCTGTTACCTCTGCTTACAACATGGCAATGGCTCTATCTCACTTGGAATAAAAGCCTAAGTCCCTACAAATGGCCTATGATGCTCAATTTATACTGCCCCTCCTTTCTCCCTGACCTTAAATGATGCGACTCTGATCTTTCCCCCCTCTGGCAGTGCTGGCCTCTTCTTTGGGTTTCCGGGGTTCCCATGGATACTTCTTTCCCTTTAGATATCCACATGGATCATGCATTCAGTTCTTTCAGGTCTTTGCTCAGATACTAGCAGGGTTTCCTTGAGCATCTTATAAATTGTAGTCACCTGTCCTCTGCTCCCAGAACACTCTATCCCTCTTCCTCATTGTATTTTTCTCCATATCCTTCTACCTGCCATAGCATACACTTAACAACAAAACACGATACACATCCATTTATCGTCTGTTTCCCAACACTACAATGAGTTCCACAAGGGCAAACATTTTTGTCTGTATCCTCAGTGCCTAGAATAGTACTTGGTTCAGACTAGACATTGCTAACTATTTGCTGAATGCATGGATGATTTTCTTTTCTCACCAGCCTTTCTTTGCTTTTCCATTCGCATTATGGGTATTCATATGGTAGTCTCTGAGCACCAAAAACTCAAGAGAATCCAGCAGAGATTGGTCATGAAACATAGCTATACATGTTGTCTTTAATTGCAAATCACAATTATGTAAAGTCTGATTTCCTTTAGTCATGTCCTTATTTCCTTCAGCTTCTGCCTTATACGCTGGTAATAATTTCAGCAACTACAGGAAAGAATAACGTCTGGGGTCTCAGTGGTCTGAAAGAATTGGAAGAATATGGAATTCAATAGAGATCTAGTTCATGATTAACAAGAGCAGTATTTCTGCATGCAGGAGGCATGAGTATGCATGTTAGGAGTTAGTCAAAATAAGTAATAATAAACCCTTGAGAACTGGGTTTCAGAATCTTTTTTTAGACCTGATCCATCTTTAGACTTTGAAAAACCTCAAAACACTCTGTCATTAGCATGCAGTGACTGTCTTAAAATATGTATGCGCCTTTTCCCCTAGACAGGACTGTTTACAAATACTACTAAATTGATTAATATCAAAAGACTTCCCAAATAATGGAAAGGAATGCTACAGAGAGAAGCCAGAAGCCACGGACACTGAAACTCACATTCTTTTCTGAAGGCATCATGCTTTAGGGGAGGAACAAAGGCCCGCCCGCTGAATTAGAGATGGGGTGGCAATCAGAACTTTGAATTTCTTGGCATTTGTGAGTTCGAGGCTTAACCTTCTGAATACTTGAATGTAATTACATGTGGTTTCTTAAAAGAGCCTCAAACAAAGCAAATCATTTAAGGAATGTCCTAAAAGACGTATCATTTAGAGGAAATATGCTTTTAGTCTCTCCAGACCTGAATATACCTTTAAAGAGATTTTCTCATGAACTGCTGGAATTTTCAATAGCGCAAAAGAGAGTAACCCTGTGAACTTAAACTTCTCCTGACTCATGATATCCAAACTACCCAAAATATTCCTTACTAACAATCCTCTTAAATGCATAATTTCAAGGCAAAAATCAGCTTTGAAAACATGTAACCAGACCTTTTTTTTACCATGGAACCTGAGAGAAACCAAGGGGTGGGTGGAAGCAGTGGGCACTGGGATGGTGAGCATATTTTAAGAAAGATGTTTTAATGAAAGGAGATACATAATAGAAGAGTACTGCCTTTCATTTATGTAATCACTTGCAAAGAGGCGAATTTGGGTGTTTTGAAATGTACAGATTTTTTTTTTAAGATTTTATTTATTTGTTTGACACAGAGAGATAGCCAGCAAGAGAGGGAACATAAGCAGGGGGAGTGGGAGAGAAAGAAGCAGGCTCCTAGCGGAGAAGCCTGATGTGGGGCTCAATCCCAGAATGCTGGGATCACGCCCTGAGCCAAAGGCTGACGCTTAACGACTGCGCCACCCAGGCGCTCCAATATGTATAGATATTCTTTTCTGACCTGTGCCTTTTAAAATAGTATTAATATCTAGTATCCATTGAGAGTTTCCTGTGTGCTAGGCGAAGTGCTTTACATGGCTTCCTTCACTAATTCTCATAGCAGCTCTGCAAGATAGAGACCATTATCATTCCTATTTCACATGAAGAAAATGGGGGATACTAAGGCTAAGTAATTTGCCTGAGTTAGTCCACTTTGTACACTGTGGAGCCAGCCCCTACTCTGGTCTGTATGACTTGAGTTCCAACAAGCCCCATTCAGCCCACCACCCTCCCCGGTCATTTGAGATAATTGCATTGAGATACTAATGGCACTTCTGCGGCTCCCTCCCTCCCCGGAGCATGTGGATGTAGCCAATTCTATGAGGTCCCACTGTCTGGAGATGGTTTGTGGCCCATTTCCAAGTGCATTTGTTTGCTTATGCCTTTAACCTAATGACCCAGAACACACAGAATGGAGTTGTTCTTCCTTAAATGACCAGCATATGACTTTAATAAGTGGGGATGGATCCCATACTTGTCAGAGACCTATATGGTTTTGGAACAATGTTTTCAAGGATGCGATTAGATCCTTAAGGATTTATTTTAATACTTTTCATTCCCAAAGCACAGGCCTGTGGTTTGATATCCCTTTCTACCTCCCCAAAGCCCATTTCCTTTTCCACTCTGTTTCTGACCCACAAGGGTTATTCGTTGACTCTATGGCTTAGAATGGTAGTGGAAGATCTGGTGGGTGAGGGCTGGTGGTCTTCTGGTACAATGTTGCAAGGCAGTCGCTATGGCCCCATTAATGACCCATCCTTACCCACAGAGGAGAGATCAGTGCTGACAAGCCTATATATGTGTGTGTAGGTGGGCATGTGTATGTTTGGGCAGGAGGGGGTGGTGTTGATTAGCATGCCAGTTGTCAAACCTACACTATTTTTAAGGGAGAAAGAATTCATAAAGTGTAGGCATGCACACAAATGTTATTGTAAGCAGTAAGTTGATTAAATATTGAGTACCTGCTACATGCCAGACACTGGGTAAAGTGAAGGGGACAAGATTTTATGCAGAGACAGACAAACGTCTAGGATTCCTTGGGTCATCTGGTCTACTGAAAGAAAGAAGCAGTAAAGGAAAGCTATAACTGCTAGTTTGTGCTGCTGAAGGAGAGGTCCCTCGTGCAATGACAGATTGTGGGGAGTTGAACCTGGTCAGGCCAGGTTTTGTTGTTGTTGTTGTTTTTGTTTTTTTAAGATTTTATTTATTTATTTATTAGAGAGAGAGAGAGCAAGAGAGTGAGAGCAAGTCGGGAGAGGGAGAGGGACAAGCAGACTCTGCACTGAACATGGAGCCCAATCTCAGGACCCTGAGATCATAACCTGAACGCTTAACCGAGACTGTGCCATCCAGGGACCCCCGGGCAGGTTTCTTGAGAACTTCAAGCTTGAGCTGATGGCTGAGGGAAGAGAAGTGAAACAGACAAAAGGAACAGGCAATCTTTCTAGGCCAGCCTCCAAAGCCTATCAGTGCCACGTGGCCGGGCCGAGTGGGGCATGAATCTGACTACAGGGAAGTGGGAGTACAAAGTGGCTGTTTCTGGTGGCACCCCCTAGGCCCACACCCTTTCCAGAGCTGTCATTTACGTGGGTTTTTTTTTCCCCCTCCTCTCTGAAGTTGTGGCCTCTCTGAGTGGTAGGGAAGAACTGCCAACAGAAGCCCAACAATTTAGCAAAACCAATTCCATCTCCTCCAGAAAATTAGCTCCTGGGAGTTCCAAAACTGCACCCCCACTCTTCTATAGTTTCTGATTATTCCCAAATGTCTTCTCCAACCAGCTTTAAGAAATTCACTGGCTTTCAAGTTGTGATCCCTGGATGGAAAACCTTTTGCTTTTGCAAAAGCAGCAGCCAGGCCCCAGTTTTCCCTTGAGAGCTCATTCTAGACTTCAGCCCCACTTCAGACAAGACGGAGGTCAGTGGCACCCCCTGGGAGAATTGCAGGGCTTTGGTGCAGGGCCTGGGGCCAGGGGTGGGGGTAGTCAGCCTCTTTTCCTGTGACACAGAAGGCCGCCAGGAGGGCCTCACACAATTCTTTGTGGTGACTCCATCTGAGGTAGACGGCCTTCACATGGCAGACAGCAAAAGCACTTCTCACTCAAACTTTCTATCCAGATAAGGTAGAAGGAACTAACCCCCAGAAGCAAAAGGTATGTGAGAAAATATAACTCCTTTTCCCAATCAACCTCAGGTGGGTTACTACCACGCTCTGGATGCCAACATTTCCACATCCCAAGCAAGGACTGAAGGACAGGCTCTCTCTTCATTCACAAGGCTAGAGAGACCCAAGGATTAAAGGCCTGGCTCACAAAGGCGGTGGGATTAGGCGCTTCCTCGGGAATCCTTTGAGCACTTAACAGCCGATCTGGTTTTATCTCCCAATGATGGGGCTTAAATGCAATTCAGAAGTAAAGGCTACAATCCACAGACTTCCGCCCACGGCTCCTTCCACATCTGAGACATGAATTGATTTTGTGTACACTGAGATCCCACATTGGGAAGAAGGGCATCTCCGAGGCAAGGCTCAGACCACACAGCTAATAGCCAAGCCAGCTCCAGGCCATCTTTCTCCTTGTTCCTGCTTAGCTAGAGGGACTACCTTCCAGGCAGAGTCCTCCCCTGCGGACACTGAAGTGCGGGGAGCATGAGCCCAACTGGCTGGGGCAGCCCCAGAAGGCGTATGGGACGTGACAGATATGCCCGCACTGCTCAACTTCCAGAAGAGAAAAACAACTTGCAACTGATGCCATAAGAGCAGCACATCCTAACCTGTCAATGTCAAAGGTGAAAGAACGTCCTTCTACGTATTCTCAAGAGAAGAAAGAAAACTTCCATTACGGTAGCTGTGAGCTCTGCGACCTGCCCCCTCAGTTAGAGGGGTGCTGGAACATGATGGAAGGTGTCTAGAGCCCCCAGCTCCATGTATCTTCTCTCCTCTCAGACTCCCAGAGAGGACGGCACACCGTCTTGCCTCTGCACAGAGTACTGACTTCAGACTCAAGCTCTCCAACATCCACTTCTCCTTTTCTCCTTTTTAGCCAAAACTCTTGCACCTCTCTATTCTTAACAAGTTCCACTCTCCTCTTCCACCCCAGTCCCTGCCCTTCAATGGAAGGCAGCCTGTGCAGATTTTCTGAGTGTTGTAGTTCCACAACAGACTAAAGGACCCTCCCCTCCCCCAGCAGCCTCAGTGTCCCTCAGCAGGACTGGGACCCTTCATGGCGTGAAGCTTCTCCCTCCGTGAGGGCCGCTGGGCCAGGGCTGCACTCAAGGGCAAAGAAATGATCGTCCTGGGTTCCTACTTCATTGCCTTGGGTGAAGATCCACTTTATTGGTTTTCAATCCAGGCTGCACATTAGAGTTACCTGGGGAGTATTTAAAAGCTACCAGTGCCCAAGCCCCAGCCCAGCCCTTTTAAATCAGAAAATCTGGAGCTGCAATGGGGAAAGTTATTTTTTTAAATGCTCTCCAGGTGATTCCAGTGTGCAGCCAATGTTGAGAACCAATGATTTACCCTCTTCTAGTCCACACCCTCTGCCCTAAATGTGTTAGGACACAGGGGTTGATCTTACTCATCCGCTCTCTGGCTTCGGATGATAAAATAAGTAATAAATTTACCAATGTGAATCCCAGCCAGGAGAGACAGAAAGGTGGGAGGGGAGACAGAGTTATGCTCCCACAGCTTCACCCTCCCTTGGGCAGACCTACTTATCTAAGAGATACTGCTCCTTTCGGCATTTTCTTTTATCCTGGAAATATCCAGCATGATAGGATGCCTTCCAACTTCAGTTCTCCCTGCAAACCCTTTGAAAATCAAGCTTCATTGAAACAAACAAACAGGGGCGCCTGGGTAGCACAGTCGTTAAGCGTCTGCCTTAGGCTCAGGGCCTGATCCCGGTGTTCCCGGATCGACTCCCACATCGGGCTCCTGGGCTGGGAGCCTGCTTCTTCCTCTCCCTCTCCCCTGCTGTGTTCCCTCTCTCGCTGGCTGTCTTTCTGTCAAATGAATAAATAAAATTTTAAAAAAAACAAACCAACAAAACCCAGCCACCTCACTTGGACTAGCTTTTTTTTTTTTTTTTTTTGGATGAGTTTCTTAGCCCATGACCCATCTAGACTGGCAGGTGCTTATCAATTGAAGGGGCTGGGCAGGAAGTGCTATTTTGTAAGACGACATCAGGCTCCTCTAACACCAGGCACATGTACCCCTTTGGTCACAGACTGCTTGGACCAAATAGGCTCCCCCAGGAGACATCCAGTCCAGCCAGAGGGAGGGGTGAGCTACAGCCCCTGGAGGTGTGTGACATCTGCGGAGTGTCTCCAACCTAGCTAACATAGGATAGCAATGAATCCTTGTTTTAAACAGCATAGGAGGCGCAGTGAGAAACTGATTCCATTTAGATAATGGAAAGAATCAAACTGGTTGAAACTCAGATCAAAGCTCATTAAACTTGCTCTAACTCTCAGACAAGCACAGAGGACATCAGAGAAATGTTGCTTATTTTTCTTTTTTCCCTTCTTGCCCACCATCCCCCACCCAAGACAATTGCTCACATAAGATCATATTCTTTTGGGGATGGAGAAATTAGATACTGGTTGGGTTTTAAAAGTCCCTCCAAATCTCTTGAAATGGACCTAATTTATTTGGCCACATGGTTTCAGGATGAGCTCAGGTGACATCACAGCAAACTTCGTCTTGAATTCTGTAATCTGCTTGTTCTGTGGAGCATCTGCTGCCAATAAAGTTTAACATTTTCCTTCTCCAGGAAGGCTGGTGCCAGGTCACAGCAATTATGGGCAAATGTCAGTTTCCAAGTCTGCCACTGTTGGTTAAATTGTACATGGTCTAAAATAACAGTGAGGCGTCGGCTCTGTCCCTCGGGGTGGGGACCCACAGGCAGAGGCATCTGCCTCCGAGAAGGAGGCACTGCCTGATGGGGTCTGACTCTGGAAACTCCTGCCAGCTAAAACGCTGCAAGAGCCGCAGTCCCTTTGGGCCATGAGCCAATGTACCCACTTCTGGCAAGGGTTCTCACCCGGAACTTTTTCTGAAAGGACCATTTTATGAATTTAAGAATGGACAGTGTGTTAGCTTGTAAGGGCTGCCGTAACAAAGTACCCCAGACTGGGTGGCTTTAACAAGAGAAATGTATTGTTTCTGGAGCTCTGGAGGCCAGAAGTCCAAGATCTGGGTGTTGGCAGGGTTCCTTCTGAAGGCCATGAGTGAAGGATCTGTGCCAGGCCTCTCTCCTTGGCTTGCAGATGATTGTCTTCTCCCCCTGTCTCTTCACTTTGTCTCTCCTAAATGGGTGTCTGTCTCTGTGTCCAAATTTCCCCCTTTTATAAGGAACTGGTCATACTGGATTAGGGATCACCCTCGTAAACTCCTGTTAACTTGATGACCTCTGTAAAGACTCCATGTGCAAATAGGGTCACATTCTGAGGTACTGGGATTAAAGCTACAACCTTTCTTTTTTGGGGGGGCGGGGGGGGGACACAATTTAACCCATAATAGATCACAGCCAAAATGGAACCTAGCTTTTATTAAAAGCTAACATTCATTGAGCATTTCTGCTCTGAAGTTGGCATTACCCTGAGTGGTTTACATGGATTAATTAAATTAATTAATTAAATACTCACAACCCTATGAAGTCCATACCATTATTATCCAAATTTTAGAACTGAAGAAATTGGGTCATGGCGAGGTTAAATCACTTGCCCGAGGTCACACTGCAAGTAAGAGCAGAGCCTGAACCCAAAAGCAGGCAGCCTGAATCCAGAGTGGAGTCTGTCTACTACTATTCTACACAGCCTTGATATTCAATGTTTGCGGCAGCCAGGGGAATGTGCGTCACAGACCTTCAGCTATGGAGAACTTAAATGAGCACGGGCCCAGCTGCTACACTCTGAAATGTATCACCACGTCTGCATTGAGGGCACACTTCCCACAGGCGGCTCTGGCCAGTGCCTGAGAAAAGGCAACCCCATCCTGGGAGTCCTGGGACTCCTGTGGTAGCCGCTGTTTGGCTTGTGGTCCCCCTGACAGCTGTGCCCAACCTGTCGTGCACTACAGGGCCGTCTAAGATGCTTCCACCTTCCCTCCTTGCATCACAGTCTGATGGCAGGTGCTCCCAGCCTTCTTCAGCTTCCTCATTTTCTTGCATTTCTCCTAATAAATCCTGGCATGTTTAATCATATCCCAATGTCTATATCTTGGCGGCCCGAAACTAATATTCTATTTCATTCAAAAGTTTTAAAAAACATATAATTTAATTTCGATTCAAACTAATTTAGTTCATTAGTGTTTTAAAAACTGCAACGCCAAAAACCGGCATTTTCCAGGAGGTATGGGTTAGTGACTTTTCTTTAGTGTTCAGGAAATTGAGGCAGTTTATGCCAGCTTTGACGCTGTTTCATTTTGTTCTTGTTCAGCTATGCAGAGTTGCCACAGCCCAGCATGTAGCAGGCCCTCAGCAATGATGATTAAAGGGCTGGGAGACCATTCTTTCCTGTGATAGTCTCTAAAATAAGCTTGTCTGGAGGAGAGAGGCAGTTTCTCTGAGGGTGGAAGGAAAGAGGAAAAGCAAGACCAGGTTGATGATGAGGTCCTGGTTATGAGTGTTAATCTGGACTCATGCCTCCTTCATGAAGGCTAAGTGCTATCCCAATATATCTGGTTCTGTATTTGGAGAGATGGGAGAGGCTCTCGGATTCAGAACCAGATCAGTCATGTCTTAGAGGCAGGAACGCTGGTCTCTGGTAACTTTTAGCCTGGGTGGTTATATTAGTAAAACAAACCACTAATTACACCCCTTTCCTCTTTTCCTTTACCACTTGAACCTTCACCCTGGTGGTGATGTTTTCATGCTAAGTCAGGGCCTTCAGTCCAAAGCTCAGCTCTTGCTGGTTAGCTGGTTAGCGAGTTAGCTATCCAAAGGCAACTAACATCTTTAGGCCTCAGACAGCCTTGTAGTTCAGCTGAATTCCAAAATGAGGGGCTGGGATGACTGACCTCTCAGGTCCTTCTCTGTGCTAATATTCTCTGAAATGCCCAACAGAATGGCATGGATCCTAATCAGCCCAGATAAATTCACAGGGTGTCAGGACAGGGTAGAGAATGTCTTCCTGCAGTATGCCATTTCTGCTATTTTCTACCCTGGAAAAATCACATGGTAACCCCTCTCTCTGGAGTATTCCAACTACTGGTGGTAGGCTTGATCAAGAGAACAAAAGGAATATCTGTTTCTTTACAATTTCTGCAGCTTTCACTTTATGGGTCAGTTGTGTTAATCCAGGTGCTTAACATAAATCATATTTTTATTATTTTTTTAAAATTTCAGTAGATGGGGCGCCTGGGTGGCACAGCGGTTAAGCGTCTGCCTTCAGCTCAGGGCGTGATCCCGGCGTTATGGGATCGAGCCCCACATCAGGCTCTTCTGCTATGAGCCTGCTTCTTCCTCTCCCACTCCCCCTGCTTGTGTTCCCTCTCTCGCTGGCTGTCTTTCTCTCTGTCGAATAAATAAATAAAATCTTTAAAAAAAAAAAATAAAATAAAATAAAATAAAATAAAATAAAATTTCAGTAGAAATAGTTTGACCAGAGGTATATCTGAATCTCTAAAACAATATGTTCTGTTATCACGGTGTCCTTCTGAGTCTTCCCCCATATTTAAAAATAATGCTCACAGTGACTTTTCAGTTCACAAGACCATCTCAGAAATGTTTAAAGCAGGGCACGAAGCTGATGGAAACTGGCTCCCCTAACCAGCATGAACATATGTGGGGCAGCTTTGATGTAACTGATGGGATAGTGTTTGCTGATAGGGCCTGCTAATAATCCAGGGAGATGATGTAATTCTTGGCAGGGCTCAGAAAGAGCAGTAAGAGGCCAACAGCCCTCCTTGGCTGATACAGCCCTTTAGTAGGCTCCTTGATTTTGCTGTTGCCAAGCAGATGAGATTGGAAAGTTCTGTGAGCCCAGCTGAGCCATCTTGCCTCCTGGGGATGGCAGGTTTTGCCAAGAAACTTTGGGTCACTAGTTGGTTTACAAAAATCCCTTAGGAAGGTTTACAGTGCCTTTGAAACTACTCCCTGGAATGGAGATTTATAATAAAGCTAGGAAAGAATTAACTCCTAGGGAGACAGTCCTTTGCACTGGACTTGCTTCACCCCATGGGGTGAGACTGAAACTCTTCTCACCCCTTGAGTCTGTCCTGATTTCGGATGGCCAAGGAAGAGGTAGGAACAGAAGACAGGGAGGGGAACAGGACACTTCATGGTACTTTTGACTCTAGAATTAGAAAATATTCTATGATCTTTAATATAATGCCTCTTTTAAAACATTTCTTGGATTTTGCTTAAGGACACAGGGAGTCCTCCTATTTCCAAGTGGGGAGATTAACTGGCAGTTATCCCCCAACACAGTCTAGTCCTGGCAGTGTGTGCCATGGAGTCAGCAGACCTCTCCCCAGCTGGTCTGTCGCCTCCTCTGTGCCTGCAGCTCCGACTCTGACCCCTTAGGGCAGATGCTTGTTCTGATGAAGAACCCCATAGATCTCTCTCTGTGCTAGCTTGGGGAATCCAGGGGAATAATTCACTTCCTTAATGAAAAGCACTCACTACAGAAATGTAGGACCTATCCTGCAAGGAACTTTATGAAAGCTGGGACACTTAACCATGACACTGCAAGTTGCTGGACCTTCTTCAAGGGGGTAGTTGTTTTTACATCGGCTCAAAAAAAGTACATTATTTACCAAATTGCCTGGGAATGCAGGCCATTTGTACAATGGTAAAACACATTCTTTTTTTTAGAATCATTGCAAAATAAGGGGATTTTATGTGGCTGGAGATATTCTTAGTGATTATTCTGGAGAAATTTTGCAAATAGATCTATTTCTTGAATTATGGAATAGGTGCTGTCTAGCAGGCTTGGAAATAGAGCAAATGTTGGTAGAGCAGATCATGTTTCCCAGTTGACTTTTATGATAATAAGAGCTCTGTTGCCATGGAAAAAATCCATCAGTATGCTGAGTTGAAAACATTTGGGAAGAAGGCTGATGGTTCTTTCTAATTCTAGAGAGAGCAACATTCATCCATTCCATAGATACTCATGGAAAGTCGACTATGTGCCCCACAGTGTGTTCTAAACAACACAGCTCTTTATTTCTCACTTTGTTAGTTTGTCGAGTAACTCTAAGGGGACAAATGGGGTGGCTTTCCCTCTCTGGTGGAGGCAGAAGACTGTGGGCATCTTGAGCAGAGAGCAAGAGGGAGGATCCTGGAGCACAGACAGTGTTTGGAGAGCACAGTCGTGGCAGTTAAAGAAAGTGCCTGGGAGGAGGAGGGTGACAGGAGCAACCTGCTATTTTTCCTGTGGTCAAAAAGTTGCCACTTACTTCTTTCCTGAATGCTATAATTTACAAATAGGAAGAATCCAACTAGATGATGAGATAAAATCTGGATACAAATGGGGCATTTTGGGAGAGGCATAAGTGATTTCCGGTTACTGGGCCCTGAGTGCATGATACCATCCAGGCAGGAGCCTGCAGGAGAGAGGAGCAGGGAGAAATGTTGCAGAAATTCCTGCTCTTGGAGCAGCCCAGGCCTGGGAAAGAAGTTCTGCAATCTGATCTTTAACTGCAGGTGGATAGATGAGGAACCTAGGTAGGGCTCCCTCTTCTTCCAGGAGCAGGAGGTTTATGTGGGAGGGGTGGCTGGCTTCGGCCTACCATATCCAACTCCCACCCTCTGAAACCAATGCCTCACCTACAGTTGTCTTGTATAGTCCTAAGGGAGGCCACAGAGTCTGAAGAGCTGAGTTCTAGACCTAACTCTGATGTTTTCTAACTCTGCAGGTTCTCTTCCCCTCTTGCCTTCCATTTTGTAAAAGAAAGTTGCTTAACAAAAGATTGCTAAGATCCTTCAGCTGAACACTGTATGATACTATGGCATTCTTCCCTAGGGTTACATGTATTAGTTTGCCAAAATGAGGTTGGAGTAAGAGAAATAAAAAAGGATGGGTAATTTTGGAAAAGCTGGGGTGGAAGGCCAAGAAGTGGGACTTCCTATAACTTCAGCATCTCTCTGTTACAGCAGATGTTTAATTAGGTCATTTCTTTGGCATCTATTTCTTTAGATCTAGTTCTATTGGGGAAAGAAATCGGGAAGGGGATCCAAGCCATGCTAGGAGATGATGTCCTCTTCCGCTTTTTGCCACTTACTAAAACCTACATCCAGGTGGCATTCGGCTCTAATTGCACAGCTGACTCAGGGCTCGAACCCGTGTATCCTCGCCCAGCCTAGTTTTGTAATCTGTCATCTCTATTTTAAAGATGAATGAGCCAAATCCTCAGAAAGTTGAAATCATCTTGCCCACGTTTACAAATAGCACCCACTATTTTACCCAGAAACCACAATCAAACAAAAGCAATCCAGAATGATGGAAAGGCAAACATACTAGTGGAAAAAGTAATGGCACCCTCCTTAAACAGCCTTTTTGAAAACTCTTCAGCTTATAAATAGTGACTAATTTAACTCCATAAAAATAAATTGGCTGTGGGTCAGATCATTTGTATCTGCTTGCAAGATGAATTGCATAATAGATCCAGCCAAATACTGTAGCCTAAATATTGGCCCTATTTAAACTGTTGAGCTGAATTTTTCAGAACAAAATTCATAACATTCCTCCCCCCTGCTTCTTTCACTGCGTGTAAAGTAACTTTTTTCCCCCCTCTGTTTTTAAACTCCAAAAGGGAACCCCCAGAGCAACCTAACCCTCCTTGACATAGGCAGTTCTGATTTATGGGGATCATGAAAGATGATTATACTCCCTCTGAATGAAGGTCGTCACTGTGAAAACCTCACAGAGACCATAAACATGGATACTTGGCTATTGCCGAGCCTTCTGGCTTTTGAAAAGACCCATTCAGCACACAGGCAGCAGCCAGGGCATACCTTGAACTGGGCGAGCTTGCTTTTGCTAGGAAACTTTTATGGATTAGGGAACTTTTCCGGGTTCTGTGTAAAGGTTCACTGTAAACATTTGCTTAGTCTCTGTATGATACACATTTACAAAGTCTCAGAGTTGAGCATGGAGAACTGAGCAGAGAGAGTCCAGGCGATGAAGCAACAGGATGCTGTTAGCAGCCCCAGTCACTGCTGCGGCTTTACCAGCTCAGCTGGAGTCGTCTGGGCTCTAAGTAGTTCGTTCACATACGAGACACCAGAGCCAGAACTTGTCTGCATCCCCAGTTGGACCATGGCTGGAGTCATGGCAAATAAAGGTCTGGACAGAGACCTAACAAGTGTGTATAGACATGGGGTGAGTTTCCTTGGATGAAATGTTTGATTCTCACTGGTGACTTCCGCCTTGTGGAGAGAGACGGTAGAAGAGAATTTCCTCCCCAGCCTTCCTTTATTGTCTCCCCCTCTCTTCGGTGAGCCAGGAGAATGGAGGGAAAGTAAGAAAGCAGTATGAGGCAGTGGTTCAGAGCTCACACTGTGAGTCTGGCAAGGACCGCACTTTATTCCACGTCCACCATAGCTTAATGAGTTTTCGTGGTCATGGGCAATGAGCACTCCTAGCCTTCCTGGGCTACAGCCTAGATTCAAGTGGAACAAGAGAATACACTTATTTTTCTACTAAACTAACAGAACTTTGGCTTTCCCAGGCAGTCCAGGACAGGTGACAAAGTAAAATGGAGAAGAAAGTTCTCAGGGGAGAGATTAACATAGGGAGGAAAGCTTAAAATTAGGATGATTCACTTGAGGTCTTATTAACTGTTTGACTCTTCTTTTTCTTGGACTTTTTTCTGCATTGTAATTCTCTTCTTCACACTCAGAACTTGAGTACACACCTGCTCTCCAGAATACCTTATTGAGTGTTGCCTTGAGGGATGAAGACGAGCAGCAGTGTCCACAGTTGGGAGAATTGGTACCAAGCTCAGAGAGCAGACAAAGGAACTAAGAATGATGCCTGGGAGCAGGAGACAGCAGGTCACGGTGTGAACTATCTCAGGACCTAACGGGACACCATCCCCCTTCTAGAAAGTATACTGGAGAAAAGAAGGAAGGGAGTGTGGGGTGGACTTGGGCGGCCCATACTGTGTTACATGGGTAAAGAGTATTGTATTTGTATTTGAACTGGGAAGTTATCCAGAAGGCAGACACTTGAACTATTAGCACATAACCTGGTGATTAGGTCTCCTTAGGGCTTTCCTCCTCAGATGTTGGGCAAAGGCAATGGAATGTCCTTTAATCTCCTTAGTGCCTTCTTGGGTGAGGATGAAGGCCCCTGAGATACATTTATAGCCTTGTCTGATCCTCAGGGATACTTATCCTGTCAGACTCCATGGTGAGCTACCTCCAGCCACCTCCTCTGCACTCTCCCACAATGACTCAACCACCCTCATCTCTTCCTCAAGCCTCTGTGGCTAAACAGGCTTCCATGTACACGAGGGGGAGCCAGCCCCGAATCAATGTCAGCAGGACATGTTGCATCCAAGAGAATCACCATTTCTGTACCTCAGTCCAACTCCCAAATTTGTCCATAGCATTTTGAAGCTCCAACAATTTCCTACTCCATGTCTGTACTTCCTTAGACAAAGCATGAAATGGATCAAGGGAAAGGTATATGAGGCCAGAAAATAAGCTGCCTTAGGGAGAGTTTTCCTCTGCAACTCTGTGTTATTCTGACCGCTTCCCTTGGGGGAGACGAGAAAAATCCAGCATCTGGGACCTCTGGATGCCCCTCAGGTTGTACTCACGGTTCTCCTGGGAGGTAAGGATGGTTAGAAACTGCCAAGGTAACAGGCCATCTGCTCCCTGTCCTCTAGTCCTCAGCTAGGTGATTCCCAGGAGTTACCCACTTCACTCGACATTGCCATGGCCCAGATCTGCTCCCAGAAAATACAGTAATCACCCAGAGAGGAGGGGCACTGCAATGACCCAGAAGGACAATGAAGACCCGCTGGAACAATCAACTATAGTCTAAGTCTGAATGACTAGTACATAGGACCCACCTCTAAGGAGCTCCACGCTACTTGTTTGAATTAAAATGGACAAAAAGCCCATAAGCTGCAGACTCATTTAAGATGTAGACAAGCACTGGCAAAAGTCTTCACCTCTTCTTCCTTCTGCCTTTTTTATTTTTAACATCAAAAAACAGTGCCATTCACTGGAGAAACAAAAGCATCTTATCCATACTGCTTAGCATGCCTGGTTGACACCCAAGTTGGCAATTTTGTAAATTTACTTGAAAATTTGATTTCTCTTTCCTGAATTTTTAATAGGAATAGTGTTACAACAGAACTGTTCTTTAAAATGGCTCCAGAAGGAAATCCCCCTTTTGTACTTTTTTTTATAATTACTTGATGGAAACTTAAAAGGGACACAACTTCTAGGAAAGCTCCAGAACAATCTGTGATGACAGACTGACACCAGCAGTGCCCTGTTGCATCATACTCTGGGCTCCAATCGCCCTGCTCATGTACAAAATGTGTGCAAAATTGCACATAAAACAGGTTGTCTGCTGGGGTGTGACAAGCTTTTTGTTGTAGGCAATACATTTTATTTGTAAAGTTTTTAAGTGTAACCAAAGTTCCCCAGAATGTGAAATCATCTCAAATTCCCTCACACTCAACCATTTATCCATCAGCAGACTCTAGTCTTTGCCTTCAGAACAGCCCCAGTCACTATCATCATTACGCTGACTTTTACAAAAGCCTTCTCGTCTCTACCCTTGTTCCCTATCCCCATGCCACTGCCTTCAGTAGATTATCCAGCAGGAGCCAGAGTAAACTTTGAAAATAGATCTCAAACCATTTACCCCTTCTGTTCAAAATCCACTAATATCTTTCCATCTCACCCAGAATAAAAGCCAAAGCCCTTAGCTGGGCCTTGCCCAGCTAACTCTCTGACTTTATCACTTACTACTCTCCCATTCTTTACTCTGTTCTGGCCTCACTGGCTTCTTTACTAGTCCTTAAATATAAACAAGTTTGTTCTCCAGGACCTTTGCATTGGCCATGCTTGCTCATCAGAATGCTCTCTTCTCACAACTTGCTTCCTTAATTCCTTATAGTCTCTGATAAAATGCTATTTGGTCATTAAGGCCACTGATACCCCCAGTCACTCCCTATCCATGCTACCCTGCTTTAGTTTCCTTTATATTATTTATCATCACTTGACAGATTGCATATGAACTTGTTCATTTGTTTTTTTTCAGCCTTCTGTGTAGGCAGGGACTTTCTTTTGCTCACTACGGTATCCCCAGTGCCTAAAACAATTCCTGACACAGAGCTGGAGCTCACTGCACCATCAGCTGGCAACAATGCCCAATAAGGCTGTAAGTGACGAAGGGGATGTTAACAAAAAGAAATTATCAAGGTAGTCAAGGGTTTTGAGAGAATAAGCAAATGTAGGAGAAACATTTAAAAATTAAGGGAAAAAAAATAAGCAGAAAGTGATCCTGGTTCTTGTTCACCCATTCACTGAACCAAAGCCAGGCCAGATTTGTTCTCTTCAGTTGCTGAAATCTGGTTCTTGTCACAAACCAACTTAGACATCTATTTTGATACACATATTATATGTCTCTTGGCATGTGGAGTACTCATATCACTTACCAGATTTATTGAAATTATGAAAAGCGGTGTGAAATGCCTCCTGCCATATGGGAAAGAGGTGAAAACGCTGACATTTGGCTCTTATCCAATTTTACAAAAGTTTAGAGTTTCAGACTGTTTTCTCCTCCTGGGTGTGGTGGTTCTTTCTTATCAAACTTCTATTCTCTGAGTAGCCATAAAGACATCTCTGTGTATCTGGTGGTATTTTAATACTCAAAGAATCATCTTCTGACGTGTATCAAAATGGACATTTTGGCCCAGCTGTTACAAGAAGAACTGAAAAGGCTTTCTTTGCCCTGTTAATTGTCTGTGTTTCCTATCTCACCTTTATTTAGCTCACTTTATCTGTTCATTAGTTGTGGGGTTCCCAGTTCCTGCAACTGTTGGTGGAGATCCCGCAGTGCCTCTTGCGTGGGGCTGCGAAGATTAGATGAGATGGTCCAAATATTTAGGCCCTTGAGTGTGGTGCTAGCACAGAAGTTCTCACTCAACTTTTCCCAAGGATTAGCATTACTTGGTGTTAGGACTATAGCTCATGCTCCAGGGGACCCCTTTCATTGGGAGTTGACAGATCTTTTTCCCCAAATGTAGTTCTTTTCTAGATTCTATTTTTGATTTAAGTGAGTCACTTTGGCTAGGGAAGTAGGCATTGTGAATTGCAATGTTATGCACGTTCGGAGGTGGTGTTTGTACCTAACACCAGCCTGGCGGGATGCTGTGCAAACTCTTCCCAGTGTAATGTTGTACAATTTCCCTGTTATACATAAACACAGCTTTTGTTGGTATTGAATCTGAAAGACTTTTATTTCCAAACTGGCTTACAAATACTGTGAGGAGGTCATCCATGGAAATGAACAACTGCTTCTCAAACCTCTATGTCACTGTCAGCCCCCAAACGCAGCCCAGATTTCCTGTAGTAGGCATGATCTCAGCGCATAAGAGTGAGTGCGTGCATGCCAGGCTGAGGAACACGACTTGGTAAATGAATTTCACGGTCCTCTTTCAAGGGGACCTTCATTTCAGGTATGCTAACCTGCCATTAGGCCTTCATCCAAAACTCACCTACCAGCATTTCCATGATGCCAGGCAATGTTTTTAGGTAGTTTCTTCAGAAATGGCCACTCTGATCCATTAAACATGAAAAAGCTCACAGCCCCGGAGCTGCCTGAGACCCCAACTGTAATCCACACCCTTCCAAATGAACTGGGCAAGAAATTCACCTTTATCTATTCTTGCCTCTTTTCATCAAGTACCCATGATGTACAAAGCACATGTGCGTTTGCTGCCATGCTGGGAGCATGGACAGGACTACAGCTTGCGCGCCCAAGAAGTCTGACCCTCAGCCCATTACTGACAGGCTTTCCAGGTAGTAACGGCACACCTGGTTTCTATTCCTTCGCCTGTCTCCCCTCAGGGGGAGGTTTACATTTGTTTACTCTTTGGCAGAGACTTCCAGCATTCTTCTGTTTGGTAACTGAGTGGTAACTGTGCTCAGAAAGGAAAATGCCCTTGTCAGCACAGAACAAGAGTCTGCAATTTTTCCAGAAAAGACTTCTGCTAATCTTCAGATAAAGTTATATGTAATTAGGACCACATACTCATCACCAAACTGAAATGACTACAGTTTGCAGAAGATAATTGTTTACGAAGAATTAGGCAGCATTGCCTCATTGTACAGATGACATCAAAGGGTGATGAAGTTTCTGATTTAGATGTGAAGTTGGGTTATCTTGAGAACAAAATATTCAAGTCCAAAATACTTATCTTAACTATGTTCTTACAAAATAATTTCATAGACGTATTTCATATTTCTTGCCATTTTAAATCTAGTGACTGAATGCATTTCAACCTCTTGTTGATGACTCAGAGTCATTGCCATGAGTGTGGATAATTCTACCGTGCTTCAGATAAGCAATGACATCAGGGCCTTTTGAGTTATGAGCTGTGTTAGAATATTGCTAGGTAAATGTCTCAGGGTCTTAGATTTATTGGACTCTGACAATTTTTCTAATTCTTCCTTGGATGTCAGACTTTTACTTGTTACTGTCTTGCTGTATTTGTCTCTAGAAACCTTCCCCCACTCTCATCCTTTTGTTCAAGGACTGACTTTGAGTATTGCCAATGCACCAGAGGGTATAGCTCAGTCAGGACCAGGGGGCAAGGGCCTGCCTGTGTGGAGCAGGCCTACTAGTGGGAAAGGTGAACAATAACCAAGGTCACAATTAAACAAGTTAATTCTAATTTGCTTTGGTCTGGAAGAGTGAATACTCACACTTGAGAGTTAACCCGTAAATTAAGGATAAACAGGATTTCAGAAATTTGCATGATCAGGTTCCATTTCTGTTTATTTAGGAGTAATTCCCCAGCGATGAGATTGTTGGCTCATGGCTCTCCGAAAATGTGGAGCTTCTGTATTACCACGGAATACTGAGCGTAATACTGAAAATGGCGTGAGGTCATTCAAGCCATATTTTGCCAAATGGCCCTTTGCCTATGACTTAAAATTGAGGACAACATGGTACCTGAGAGTCTAGAGATTCCAAATTCCCATCTCTAGGCCTGGTTTCCCTTCACCTCCATATTTGTGGATCTAACTGCCAAGTCCCCCTCTCCAGGTGGATATCTTACAGCATTGGAACCTTGTTTTTTTTTTTTTTTTTAAGATTTATGCGTTTATTTGAGAGAGCTAACAAGCAGGGGGGGAGGGGGCAAAGAGAGAGAGAGGGAGAATTCCAAGCCGACTCCTCTGAGCATGGAGCCCAAGGTGGGGCTCCATCCCACAACCCTGAGATCACGACCTGAGCCGAAATCAAGAGTTGGACGCCAACCAACTGAGCCACCATCTGAGCCACCCAGGCACCCCTGAAGTTTAACTTCTGATTCGACCCCTCACCATGGCCTCCACCCTGCATTCCCTTCCTCTAGTCTTTCCCATCTTGGCAAACCGTGCTATCATCTTCCCCCAAACAAAGGAATTATTCTCAATTTCTCCCCTTCCTTCATCTCTCCAGTCCTATCCTCCACCCAATTCATTGACCAAGCCTGAAGGTTTTTATCTCAAACACAAATCCCAAATCTGAATCAGATCACGATTCCTCCCTGCCTGAGATCTATCCGGGGCCCTGCTTTGCTCCCGGAGAAAAATCCAAGCTCCCAGTAGTGGCTTCAAGGTGCAACAGGGTTAGACTCCAGTTCACAGTTTCACTGCTTATCTCACCATGCTGTCCTCTCCTGCCAGGCTCCCACCATCGAGACCATCTCTCTAGTCTTCCCCACTTCTGTCTTGGGCCAACACACTACATTTCCTGTGCTGCTTTGTCTTTCCCCTGACCAGCCAAATGTTTGGCTCTTCTTGTTATCGCTGAGGGCTTAACCTTGATGCAGAAGCCTTCTAGGCTAGTACCTTTTCCCCTGTAATGCGCATGTAAATCCCTGGGATGCAGATTCTAATTCAGTGGGGCTGGGCGGGAGCCTGAAATTCTACATCTCCAACGAGCTCCCAAGTGATGCCCGCACTGCTGCTCTGTGGAACATCCTGAATCCTCGTAAGCAACCAATAAATATTTTTTGGTGAGTATGTTTTATACTCTTTCCAGCCCTCAGGGGTATGAAATAGCGCAGTCTCTCATTTTAAGTAAGAGCACGTCAGCTAGTATTGGGAGGTATGACTTACTCGAACATTAAGGTTTGAATCCTTTATCACAATGCCCAAAGAATGATAACATAGTCTATTTGGAAGGGCTGATGATGGAAGGACTGTTTTCAAGTGCAGTTGCGTTTGTTTTTAAAATTGTTCTGAGTTGGAGTTCACATCATTCCCTGAAGTAAAGCTCCTCAAATACAGCACTGGATGGAACTGAGAGGAACAAGGGCTTCCCAGCCAACTCTTTATTTACTGGAGATACCTTCCCCATAAATGCAAGCAGCAACACACTGAGAGTATACCGGTGAGAGTTCAGACGCTGCCAACGTGCGATGGTTCTTCAGCTTCCTGGTTTGTAAATTTGTGTGAAAAACTTAACACAGATCACAACCAGTGATACAGCTCTCTTAGTGAATGAAACGGAGACTTCATTTTCTGAAGTGCCTTCACACTATTCTCAACATCAACCAATTGACCAACAAATCTTTGATGTGTGCCTACCATATGCCGAATATTCTGTACAAAGATTTTAAGACCTGGCCACTGCCTTTTGAAGTTATTAAAGTCTTGGTGAAAGATACAGATATCCATAGAAATGTGATCAGGTAAAGCAACAGAGAATGAATAACTTACCCTTCTGAAGGCAAGGACCAAGAGCATCGGAATTCCTGAGGATCGTTTCCAAGTCCGTGATCTGCCACTCTGTTTTCAGCACTAAATGAATGGTAAAGACCAGTGCATATCAGACTTTAAGGTGAAAAGAATGCCCTTGCTAAATTTAAAGTCAGATTCAGTGTGCCTGGTGGGAGCCCAAGAACTTGTATTTCTAACAGGCTCCCAGGTCATGGCAATGTTGGTGGCTTGAAGGCCACACTTTTTGTTGCAACAGAGAGAACACTGCTACTCAAAGTGTGGTCACCAAATTCCGAGGCACACTCCCAGACCTACTGAATATGAATTCATGGGTTTGGAACTCAAGAATGGTGCTTTAACTCTTCAGGTAATCTTTACATATTCTAAAGATTGAGAAGCCCTGGTATTAATTGCTAGGGGCCAGGTGTGTTGAATTCAGGACACATGTCCTTCCCCCAGCAATTAGCCACCAGATTGATATTAGCTTCAGACTTTTCAGGGGCTGTCAATTCAGTACCAAGTGGCCTGGTTTGACTTTACCAGCATAAGCAGGTATAAGGCGGGCCAGGACCCCCAGTGACAGACTGACACACCCAACATGTTTGTTTGGCACAGACTAGATCAGATCAGAGAATAGTGGCCAGGAAGGAGCTATGATTTAGCCAGATTGATGGCTATTCTTATTGTAATACTCATAAGGAACAGAGACTTTAATGGGTTTAGCAGATGTGGACATCCTAATGCCAGAGAGGCGCTCTGCCTAAAAGGTAATTGTAATCATCCAATACATTTCCCCATCCTCTGGCCTGAGATTGAGTTGTCACAGGCTCCCAGACACTGCTCCAGGCGCCCCAGATGGTACTGGCTGACATACTCCGAGCATGTCATTATGCACACATGCAAACCACATGAGGGCAAGTAGCTTCTGGAGACTAAATGCAGGGGATTACCCCTTCCCCTAAGGTCCCTAAGACACTGCTGGGAGATAAATGGGACCTCAGGTGCTAGGAGGTCTTAGGAAAATGAGGACCCATGGGAAATCCTTAGGGCAAGGATGCTAGGCAGACACAGAGAAATTCCTCTAACAATGAGTTCATGTGAGAGCAAAATATATTGAAGTTCTGGCACTTTCCCTCTCTTCTAATTTCAACATGGTCTAATTGTTTGGTGTAGGAAGTATTATTTTGGACTCAGGGTAGAAGCATTAACTTTTCATTCTAGCAGAGAATTAAAACAATGATTTTTAAAAATTTATTTAGCAATTTAGCAATGATTCCATGCAGCTAGTAAAAATAGAGCGAAGGTAATATTAATTTGAAATCAACAAACTCCTTGAATAATTAATTTTCTTTGATCTAATTGATTTAGAAATTTAAGAAGCCCGCTGATCAGGACTCATCACTGACTCTGACTTTGGAAGTACAGCCCCCCACAGTCCGGTTCTGTAAGATGCACAATAAGCATGTCTGCACCAGGCTAGAATTATCCTGACTCCTTGGGCTGAAGAGAGGCCTCTATCTACTGTCCCCAAACTCTAAACACAAAGAGAAGAGTCAGGCTTGCTATGAATTCTGCTGTTGAAACTTCAGTTTGATACTCTGAATTCCATTGAGATTCAAATAGCCCTAGAGGGGGTAAGACCTTTAAATGTCCCCTAAAGTGAAGTATTTTGCCAGAAAGAAATGAGAAATCACAAGGGCCCGGGGGAGCCACAAGGCACCAAGACAGAAGAATCTCAGAAGTCTTGAGACAAAGCTAGGTTTTTTGTTTTTTGGTTTTTTTTTTTTTCCAGACTGTTGCTTAGGAAGGTGTATGCCTAGGAAACTTACTTAATACCCCCTAGGAATGAAGTTTCTCCTGTGATGATATTATTTACCCTATATCTTAGCCGCCTCCCAAGATCACTGAGAAAATAGAATGAAATGATAGATTTGAAGTATTCTGAAAAGCTGCAACTTCTACAAATATGAGCTATTATTTTCTAAGGTAATGTCCTTGTGTTGAGCAAGCTAGATCTACTTTTCAAGGAAGATCAAGTACCAACTAGTTAATTGGAAGGGAAGGGAAATGATGCTTTCAAAAGGAAGTGTGTTGTCTATAAACAGTGTACGCATTGTTATCTCCTTTGAGCTACAACAAAACATAGCAGTTAAACTTCCTGATAGTAATCAAGGAAGCTGCATGGCTCTGCATTTGCCCTAGAGAGGTGCTTAAGGTAGAAACACTTTATGGTACAATCCCGGTAGCCTTAACCAACCCATTGATGGCCTGAGTTATTTTGGTTTGTTTGGACCTTGGCTTTTATGTGATCTTAACTGGCTTCCTTTCCAGGACTTCACTGTGTATAAAAAGGTTTTGCTTTCAGTTGCTTATTGAATTATTTCTCACATCAGAATCAGAGGGAGACAGTGCTGGAAATTAGAAAAAGATTAGAAAGAAAAGTCATTGAAAATGTTAGCCATCGATCCCCAGAGTTTGTGAAGATGAATTTATTAGACTCCAAACTCTCCCAGTCGGGCCATGGATTATCTGGACAACTGGAGGACTGGGGGTGAATAGTACAAGCAGCATGTCTCACAGAAAGATGTTTCCACCTGGAAGAATGGCTCAGTTCCAGTCTGATTCCTTGTGGATTTGTTAATTGGATTTGTTCTAACAGTTAAGGCAAATCAGCATATACACTAGTTAGTGGTTTCAGGCACTGCACAATTGGAATTCTGCTCAAGGAAAGGTTGGCCAAGAAATAAAAGCACTTTCTCAAGAGGTTTACTCCTACTGGACTGAAAGAAAATTTACATGTTAAGCAGAGCCAGAAAGCAAAGTCAAAGTTTTACATGTCTAAATTTCACTACTTAGGATGGAAGATTCAGATGTGATGTAGTTAAGCCTTCCCATACATGAGAAAGACATTGGGTTAGGGAACTCTTTGGAACAAGTACAAGCATACAAAGTTCTGTGGCCACAAACCCAGCACCTCATGTCCCATCGAACACTATGTCGTATAATAACTTCATAGATAAATCACAGTGCTGTCCTCCTTTCTAGAAGAAGGTGCTAGTGGGATTGCCATTAGTGAGTGCAGGTGTGCCTAAAAGACCCCTGTAACGAAGAGTTCTTTCTACAGGGATGTGTGCAGCTTGTTCAATTTATAGATGCAGCCATTACTGTCCAGGCAGGGCAGTAGGTGCAATTAAAGTGTGTCTGGGGTTGCTGCACTTAGAAGGAGTTCCCTGGCCCTGGAGGGCCTGACAGGACATTGGGAAGATCCAAGAGAAAGGATGCATGCAGTGGACAGCTGAGGTCTGCTGTGCTAGACAGGGGATGGTAAGCTCCACAGGCTAAAGAGCTAAATGCAATGTGGAATCCCAGATTGGATCCTGGAACAGAAAGAAGGACATTAGTGGATGAAATGGTGAAATGTGAATAAAGCCTGCAGTTCAATAAACAGTCATACACCAATGCTAACACCTTGGTTTTGACGAATGCACCACAGTGATAGAAAATGTTACACCAGGAACAATCGTTGCAATTTCTCTATAAATCCCAAATTAAAAATCAATTTTTAAAAGAAGTTTATGGGGCTAGCATGTAACACAGAGGAATTAAATGAGCCAGGCTGGGACAGTCACAAACTGGTCAGTCCTTACCCTGTCTAGAGAATGCCCACTTCTCACCGCTAGCCAGTTGTTGCCATGTGGAAACGCCAGCTTCCGTTTACAGATTTTCTGAGTTTTTAAGAGAATTCAAAACTTTATATGTGTGTCAGTTATCCTGGTTTTAAAACAATGCCTCACAAAATGCAAAAACACATTAGGGACAAAGAAAATATAGCTGCTCTGTGAGAACAAGCAGCCCATATATATGACTTCTCTTGTGGGCACCAGAGCAGTAACTGTGCAAAGGGATGAGCCTAGAAGCTTTAATAATGTAGATTCCTGGGTTCCAACATGAGAGGTTCTGATTAGGTAGATTTACGGTCAAACCACAGATCCTACAATTTTATTGATGAAATGTATCCCACGTGCTTTTGACACAGGAAGTTCATAAAAACACTGAGAAACATTCCTTTCAGGAATGAGATCCCATTTCCCTTAGCTTCTTCACATCCTTTAATTCAACTTCCTATTCTTTCTCTCATCATCAGTGACAGAACCTCAAGGCCAGTTATTAAAATACAGGTCCAGAACTGTTCTAATACGGTAGCCACCAACTACAGGTGGCCAGTAAGCAATTAAAATGTGGAGCTCTAAGTGGAAAATACACATAGGATTTCAAAGGCTTAGTACACATTTTAAAATGCAAAATATCTTATTAATAAATGCTTCTTATTGAAAAAATGTTAAAATTGTAATATTTTAGATATACTGGGTAAAGTAAAATATATTAAAATGAATTTCACCTGCTACTAGGAAACTTAATGCTTCACATTTAATGAGGCTTCCATTTGTAATTCACATTATATTTCTATTGGATGGTCCTAGTCTAGGAAACTAAAGAGGGTTCTTTTCCCTTCAGCCTTGATGTATAGAAACAGAGACAGGCTTAGTGTTCATATGTCCATAGTTCTGCCCAAATAACCAGGATTTCACATTTGGGGACAGAGCTCTCAGGCAAACAAATAATGTTCATGTCTTAGCATCCCTCCCTAAAGAGACAACAGTAAGGAACAGGTTGAGATTTGGGGCCCTTGAGGCCCAGCCATCTCTGCCTCTGCCACCAGAGGCATGACTAAAAGCCATTCACATAATTAATACATCACAGAAGGATAGGACAAGTACACTTCATGCTGGTACCATTTGCAGGAGATAAAAGAAAAGCTACGGATTCTGCTAGGTATTAAACTGGGCACAGATTAAGACAATGCCCCTGATCTGATTTCAGATTAAGAAATAGTTTTTTTCAGGGATGCCTGGCTGGCTAAGTTGGAAGAGCATTCAACTCTTGATCTCAGGGTCATGAGTTCGAGCCCCACATTGGTTGGAGAGATTACTAAATAAATAAATAAATAAAATAAACAAATATTTTTTTAAAAAAGAAAAAAATGTTTTCGGAAGACATCTATGAAGAGATTTTTAGAAACTTTACAGGCTGATGTTAGAGTCATTTGCTGAAGAAAAGTTAACAAAACATAGTTATAGGAAGGATACAAATCTTACCATGAAAATGACCAAGTAGACTTACAATATCCCTTAGTGGTTTGGGTTGAACAGAACATCTCAAGCTCTATTTACGATCTCATTCATTCAGTAGATATCCAAATGCATTGTGTCAGCACTTTCAATTCTTAATTCTTTAAAAACATCTATGTGCTTCTAGAGAAATTTTACCCATGTGTTTCTAATTCACTTATACTTAACTAATCAAAATGCCATTTTGTAAGAACCATCTGATGGTCAAAAAGACTTTTTTTTTTTCCAGAGAGACAGTGCGTGCAAACATGGGAGGGGGACAGAGGGAGACAGAGAATCTTAAGCAGGCTTCACGCCCTGCACAGAGCCCTACACAGAGCTTTATCTCATGAACTTGAGATCATGACCCTGAGATCAGGACCTAAGCCAAAATCAAGAGCCAGCCACTTAATCGACTGAGCCACACAGGCACACCCAGATGTTCAAAACAACCCTGATCTCCATTAATAATCTTGTTTTCTTTCAGCCTGAGGGTCCTGTGGTGTCTCTACAGAAACCTGGATTCAGGTCTAAAGTCAGAACCCACACAATTCAAGCACTTTTACAACTTGGCAAGGTAAGTTTTACTGATTCAGTTTTAAAGAAGAGTCCCAGTATGTACACACCTACTTGCTCATTCTTTTGGGGATCGTTTTCTTGGTCCCACCTGCCTGGGTCATGTCTATTGATCTTTGTTGTTGTTTTTAATGAGTATCTCTATTCAGCATCTCTTTTCTTTTGGTAATTACTTCTCTCTCCCCTTTCAACCTGTTGTCTGCAGATCCCCAAACCTCAAGTTCTGCTCTCAGTTTCCAAAACTCTTGCCATTCTCGGCTCTTCTCTACTCCCCACTTCTCATCAAATTCAGCATTCCCTTCAAGTTAAATTCCCACTTGTAAATGTCTGCCTTTACCCCAGGGTAACCTAACTTCTGCCTTGTTAAGTTGCCCAAAATTCTGCAATTATCTTTCTGGTTGCTCTTTCTTTTATCCCCCTCCATTCTATTCATGGGTACTTCAGAGAAAGAACATCTACACAAGACCTATATTTCTGACCAGGAATAAAATACACCTCTAGTAGTCGGTACCCCTGCAGAATGGGTTATATGTTATTAGAAATACAGATGAGCTTAGAAATGTACTCGGTGGGTCCCAGGGCAGAGGACCATTTGGTACTATTCAAAACCTACTGACCTGGCAACATACTCCGAGAGCACTATTCATAGCTCAGCTTCTCATTTTTGATTTGTTGATGAGAAGGAAATGAAAAATAATGCACCAATAATAAGTAGTGCTTTGATGACTTTGAAATATGTGGACATTTCAGCAAATGTCATTTTCATAAAATAAAAATACGTGTAGTCTATATATTCTAAGTCGGAGCAGATGGTTTTAACAGACATCCGACTACAGATTTGTCTTCAGGATTCCCATTTCTTACCTCATTAGTCCCTTTGGTTTCTCACTCTCTCTATTCCAACAGCAATTTTTCCCAAGACGCTGAGTACTCCCCACCACAGCCTATTTGAGCTTGGACTCCTGTGGGAGGTTCCCCTGTATCCTGTATCAAAAAATACACCATTTCCATCTTGCTCCCTTGGGACTTTCCTCTGGGGGAGATGAGAACTACCTGAGCCTAAGAGTCAGGAAGATCAGGCAGTGAGGTGAAGATGCCTCAGCCCACTTCCAAAATTATCCACTCACACAAGAAGACACATTAAAATAAGGATCAAAAACAGGTCAAAGGCTAGAAATTAGAAGGGAGAAGGAAGAACACACCAGAGACCTCAGCTAAAGGGAGTTGCCAAACGTGAGCACTGAGTTAAGCTGTAAGCCAAAAAGCAATCAGATGAAAAGGAGAGATGCTGAGTTTTATACTTTTCAGTTATCTGATCAAAGAAGCTTATGAATTCTTCGGTAGGGACTTGTTTTCTCCTGATAATAAATTCTTGGAGCTTTCTGTTGAATTGATTTTTATATAAATGACAATATAGAGTAAAAGTGGGTTATAGAAGATATAGAAATGATTTTCTTATAGCCACTTCTTACACTGACCTGCAATAAACACTGAGGGCAGGCCGTCTATTAAATCATAACTCAGTGAAGCTATTTCTTTGGGGAGTTTAGCTAATGTGGTCCAGACCCATAACTTTCTCGAGATTTATCTTGACTTAAAGAGAGAGCTCAGAGGGCCTGGATGAATGGGTGGTTAGCATGATTCAGAGACACTCACTCTCAAGAACTCATTGTTTTTTGCTGATCCTTAGGCAGAACCTGGAGACTGGTCCAGGTGTTGGAAAGCAAAGTGAGCCATATGCTCTAATGTGCAGGTGTCAATGTTGAAGTTTAACCATGAGATAAAGATCTTCAAAGCAGGACTAGCCTGACTTTCCCTGATTTTAAGCTAAGAATCCCACCTACTTATATAGTTAGGGCCCAATTTACCTTGGTCAAATAATTATTCGACTAATTATTCCACTGAAGCTTGAAATTTCTCACATAAAATAAGGCTGGGACAAATTTGGCTTGTAAACTTTTAAAGGCAGGTATCTGTTGCAATCATAAAATAACCTACCTATGGCACATTCAAAGATAGCATTTTAAGCTGTTCTTCCTCTGAGAGACTACAAAATGTGCTCTCATTTAGTTATGTGTCTTTTGCATGGAGACCTCTTCAGCACCAGAGATGGTAGAGAAAAAGCCAGTCTGCATAGTTCATTGGAGAGGCTCAATGATGAGAAATTCCATAAAATAACGTCTTTCCTTTGAAAGCATGGCCCAGAAGAAAGGGTCAGCATTCAGGGGAGCTTTGTAGCTATTATTTTAGTTCATAAAGATTCTAATCCCTGGGTAGTACTGATCAGTATGAGCCCAATACAGGATATTGGTCCCTAGCAACATTGTGTAGACTCCACTTCTTGTGCATGGATGTGTTGGGTGAGCTGATCACAGCCCATCAGTAGGCCGCACCCTAGGAGGCCACCTCTGACAATGGCAACCATCACCAAGGTTCAGAAAAGAGGTGGCACCATAATGTCAGCACTCCACTGTGGAACCTTGAACCTGGTTACTTCTCCACCCAACCCAGGCAAAGTACCATGTAAGTAAGTTGCTGGTGCCTAGCATAGGCAAGTGAAGATCTGTGGAGGAAATAAATAAGTCGTTGAATGCCAATGAGCATAAAGTCAACAGAAACTGAGGCTGGAGCCAGCGATTCCAGTTTGATAACCACACTGACAGGAGGTAGGCTGTGACCCCATGACTACAGCTGACTGAGAGAGACAAAATGAAAATGGACTCTGAATTCCCAGCAGTTGAGGACTTTGAGATCCTTATGATAAAAAAGGGGAAGACAGAGGACCACATCAGTTAGTGGAATCTGTGCACAGCTCAGATTAGGCAGAGGTTGTCCTGATTGGAGGACTGCAAGAAGCCGGTGGCACTTTCTCACTCTGCCTTCTCTTCCCAGCAAGACTCCCCAGGATGCCATCCTTGTCCTACTGGGAGTGTTTCCCCCCTCCCACTCTCATCTATAGATGAAGTGAGCAAAGGGAGGCACGTGAGACACTTTCCCAGGCTAGTGGCTCTCTCAGAGCTTTAAGAAAATACCATCCCAGAGATTCAGATTTAATTGGTTCAGGGAGGCCACAGGCATTGGCAGTTTTTTAAAGCCCCCTAGTTTATTTCCAAGTGCAGCTGGGGTTAAGAGCCAACATCTCGGGCAAACATTAAATCCTCCCTCACCTGGAGCAAGAACATGCTCCTTCATGTGAATAATTTGGGTGCACACGAGCTATCTCCTTTCCCTCCTCTGAGAAATCTGAAGGCTTACATTCTCTGTTACACAATTCACTTCCAAATATTACACAAGATTGCTTATCCAGAATGACTGAGGTCTGACTTAGTCGCCACTAAGGATTTGTCTGGGGCTTACATAGCATAGCTTCAAAAGAACGCTATGATTTTACAATGATGTTTTCATGTAATATTTTTACACAGTTATAAATTATGCTTTAAACTCACTATCATAAACTGCAGCAAATAATAAATCCCCAAAACTAAAAATAAACTTTCCAAAAGCCAAAATGTGAAAACCCCCAAGTTATCAGTGAGACTGCCTTGGCCACCCCACAGATTTCGCCATGACCCTAGTGGGCTGGTGCACAGATCACACCTTCATCGTGCACCACGTCTGGCATCCATCATCCCTCAATTATTTCAAAGGCATGAGTATTTTAAAAAATGGTTTAACATTCTAAAAACCTTTTAGAATTTTGTGGTCTGCAAGACTTTGGGGGATTCTGACTCTCAGAACTGACTTTTTATTTCAAGGCAAATTAAGGGAGTAGGGAGAAGGCTGCTTCTCCCGAGCTGTGATGGATGAGAAGAAGACACTGATCAAGACATTTCCAGATTATTTTTGTGGGATTATATTCCTTCTACCTTTAATTTCCCAAAGGAAACTGTCCTCCATCTTCTAGTCCATTAAAAACCTCTCACATGTGATTGTGTCATCCTTGATGAGCTCCCCTAAATGTGTTAAATAGGGAGGTCAGTGGTAGGATTTCTCAGTTAACATTTCCAAACAATATAATTAAATTCTAAAAATACATCCAAAACAAGAAACATGTGCCCACTTTAAAAATTTGAACCAAGCTATCCAGGAAATTCTAGATGGGTTCATTCAAAAGATACACGATAGAGAGAACCCCCATGTCCTTTGGTAGCTAAAGGACACAGCTGCATTCCTTGATGTGATATTTTTAGATATGAGAGGTTTTAGCTCGGAGAATGCAACCTTTCTGAAGTATACTCAGTAAGAGCTGGTAACGCAAAGCTGGTCTCTAGGCCCCGCCTGGCTGGGCCATCCTCCTCTGCTCCCCACCCTCAGGAGCCGCACGGTGACAAGAGAGAATGAACGAGCTAATGCCCCCAGACAGAACATTCAGTTGCATCACACCAGCTGGTGGGAGAACATTATCTTGTAGTACATTATAGTAAATGTAATTCTTCTTTGCTTCCCTTTATAGGAGTGTGGCAGAGACTGGCTAGCTGGCCATTAGACCTCTTTCTCCTTCCTCCTGGGCACACACATAGATATGCTGAGTTAATGCATCTGTGGGATCTGTTCTTGACCAGTGAATTTTAGGCAGAAGTGGTAAGTGCCCCTTCCAGGCCTCGCTTATTATAACCCTCCCACATGTGATTCTCGATGCTTTTCCCTCTCATTGGTAACCTTAAAAGCTGCATTTGATGAATGTAGAGACACAAACACGAAGGTGCTCGCATCACTGAGTCCCAACTTGGAAGAGAGCTGTCTACCAATAAAGAATACTTGGTTTAAAATTGACCTGAGCAAGAGAGAAATTCTCCTGAGTAGAGTCACTGTCAGTTGGGGGTTTATCTATTACAGCAACAGTTAGCCTATTATTACATAGAATTCTTCTCTGGTGATCTGCTTGGTTTCTCCAAGTCCCTGAGGACCAGCACCCTGCACTGCTCTTACTAGTTATCTTCTCAACCTGGATCCCTTCCCTGATGTGAGAGATCTGGCTCTGATATCTCCTGTCTCCATGCTAACCCCCCATCTGGCCTGTGGAGGACCTCTTGCCTTTGGATTTGTTCATCAGTGGACTGGGCTGCCCTGACACGTGAGATATCTCAGTGGTTCTCTGCCTTCTATGCAGATTTCCTGCCCCGCCTCACTACCTATAAACCTGAACTCTCCTGTCAATTTGTGTCCCCTCACTCCCTTGGTCTATCTAAATCCTGGCTCTGACTCCTCCCAGTCTACTTCCTTTGACCACTGCTAGATACCCCCTGCCCAAGCTCTAGGTCAGTGGTTCTCAAAGTGTGGCTGCTGGACCCACAGCATCAGTGTCATCTTGCAGCTTAGTAGAAATTCAAATTCTAAGACCCCAACCTCTCTGTGTTCACCAGTTCTCTTGTCTAATCAATCGTTAATGAGCTGAGAAAGTGTTGCCTCTGTTTGGGCTATAATGATCCCTGACAACTATTGATCTTTTTACTCTCTCCATAGTTTTGCCTTTTCCACAATGACGTAATGTTAGAATCATACACTATGTACCCTTTTCAGAATACTTTCTCTCGCTTAGTAATATGCATTTAATATGCATTTCTTTTTATAGATTCATCTTTTAGCACTAAATAATCTATTGTCTGGATGTACGTGCAGCAGCTTATTTGTCCATTTGCTTACTAAAGGACATCTTGGTTGCTTTTAAGTTTTAGCAATTATGAATGACGCTGCTATAAACACCCATGTGCAGGTTTTGTGGACTTCACAAGTGATTTTTAACCATTTTTTTGAAAGAATACACATAAAAGACGGCATTCATAATGGGCTATGAGTGGGGGCATAAGGTTCCACTATAAGGAGATCCCCAAAGTAACAACGGCTTCACAGGCAGAATGTCTCTTTCTCCATCATGATCTAGATCTCTAAGTCTAGTTCTAGAGTTCAGGGCTAGAATAAAGCACCATGGCCATCACTAACCCAGAGTCCATCTATCTTTACACTCTACCATGCTGGAGTGTGTTTTCTACTCTAACATCACCTCATGATAAGGTGGAGATCCAACCACTGCATCCACAGTGTAGACAATAGGAAGAAGGAAACCAAAATAAAACCCAAGGGTTCCTTCCTAGTTAAGCAAGCTCCCTTTAAGTAACTTTTCTGGAAGTTCCAGACACTATTGCCTTTCTATTTCATTAGCCAGAAGTTAGTCATAAGGCCGTACTTAGCTGGAAAAAGGCTGGGCATCTTGCTACCCCAAATAAAACAGAAGTTTTGCCTGAAGGAGAGAGGAAATCGGAGGAAGGGAGCTAGGTTTGTTTCAGCCAGGGTTATATTGGCATACCTGGTTTTAATGCATTTTGCTTTACTGCACTTTGTAAATATTGTATTTTTTATAAATTGAAGGTTTTGTGGCAACCCTGCTTTGAGCAAGTCTATCAGTACCATTTTTACAATAGCATTTGCTCACTTCATGTCTCTGTATGCCATTTTAGTAATTCCCACAATATTTCAAACTTTTTTGTTACTATTACTATGATACTTGTTACAGTGATCTGTAATGTTACTATTATAATTGTATTGAGGTTACACAAGTCACATCGATAAAAGATGGTGATCTTGAAAATGTTGTGTATGTTCTGAGTGCTCCACCAACTGGCCATTTCCCCATCTCTCTCCCTCTCCTTGGGCCTCCTTATTGCCTGAGACACAACAATATTAAGATTAGACCAGTTGATAACCCTACAATGGCCTCTAAGAGTTCAAGTGAAAGGAAGAGGCACATGTCTCTCACATTAAATCAAAAGCTAGAAATGATTAGTCTTAATAGGCCAAGACAGGCTGAAAGCTAGGCCTCTGGCATCAAACAGCCAAGCTGTGAATGCGAAGGAAGAGCTCTTGAAGGAAATGAAAAGTGCTTCTCCAGCGAACACAGAAATAATAAAGTAAAACAGCCTTATTGCTAATACGTAGAAAGTTTTAGTGGTTTGGATAGAAGATCAAACCAGCCACAACGTTCCCTTAATCTGAAGCCTAATCCAGAGCAATGCCCTCACTCTCCTCAATTCTGTGAAGGCTGAGAGAGGTGAGGAAGCTACAGAAGAGAAGTCAAGCTAGCAGAGGCTGGTTCACGAGGTTTAAGGAAAGACGCCATCTCCATCACATAAGAGTACAAGGTGAAGCAGCAAGTGCTGATGTAGACGCTGCATCAAGTTATCCAGAAGATCCAGCTCAGATAATTCATGCCAGTGGCTACATCAGACAACAGAGTTCCAGATTTTCAATTTCCAACAGCTTTCTATTGGAAGATGTCATCTAGGACTTTCGTAGTTAGAAAGAAGTCAACGTTTGGCTTCAAAGATTCAAAGGACAGGCTGACTCTCCTGTTAGGGGCTAATGCAGCTGATGACTTTAAGTTGAAGCCAATGTCATTTACCATTCTGAAAATCCTGGGGCCTTTAAGAATTATGCTAAATTTACTCTGCCTGTGCTTTACAAATGGAGCAACAAAGCCTGGATGACAGCACATCTGTTTAGAACATGGTTTACTGAATATTGTAAGCCCACTGTTGAGAACTACTCCTCACAAAAAAAGATTCCTTTCAAAATATTCCTGCTTGTTCACAACGCACCTGGTCACCCAAGAGTTTTCATGGAGAGGTACAATGAAATGAATGTTGTTTTCATGACTACTAACACCATATCCATTCTATAGCCCATAGTTCAAGGAGTAATTTAAACTTTCAAGTCTCATTTTTTTAAGAAGTACATTTCATAAGGCTACAGCTGCCATAGATAGTGATTCCTCTGATGGATCTGGGCAAAGTCAATTGACCATCTTCTGGAAAGGATTCACCATTCTAGATACCATTCAGAACATTTGTGATTAACGGAAAGAGGTCAAAATAGTATCATGCACCGGAGTTTGGAAGAAGTTGATTCCAGCCCTCACGGGGGACTTGTAGGGGTTCAAGACTTCAGTGGAGGAAGTAACTGCAGATGTGACAGAAATGGCAAGAGAACTAGAATTTGAGGTGGAGCCTGAAAATGAGACTGAATTGCTGCAATCTCATGGTCAAATTTGAATGGATAAGGAGTTGCTTCTTTTGGATGAGTGAAGAAAGTGGTTTCTGGAGATGGAAATTACTCTTGCTGACGATGCTGTGAAGACATTGAAACGACAACAGAGGATTTAGAATATCACATAAACTTAGTTGATAAAGCAAGGGCAGGCTTGAGAGGACTGACTCCAATTTTTAAAGAATTTCTACTTTGGGGGGCACCTGGGTGGCACAGCGGTTGGGCGTCTGCCTTCGGCTCAGGGCGTGATCCCGGTGTTGTGGGATCGAGCCCCACATCAGGCTCCTCTGCTATGAGCCTGCTTCTTCCTCTCCCACTCCCCCTGCTTGTGTTCCCTCTCTCGCTGGCTGTCTCTATCTCTGTCAAATAAATAAATAAAATCTTTAAAAAAAAAAAAAGAATTTCTACTTTGGGTAAAATGCTATCAAACAGCATCACATACTACAGAGAAACCATTCATGAAAGGAAGAGTCCATTGATGTAGCAAACTTATGTGTCTTATTTAAGAAATTGCCACAGCCACCCCAGCCTTCAGCAACCACCTCTCTAATTAGCCAGCAGCCATCAACATGGAGGCCAGACCCTCCACCAGCAAAAACATTACAAGCTGATGAAAGTTCAGATGATGGTTAGCATTTTTTAGCAATAAGGTATTTCTTTAAGTATAGACATTGTTGTTGTTTTTTTTAGCCATAATGCTATCGCACACTTAACAGACGACAAGAAGCGTAAACATAACTTTCATATGCACTGAGAAACCAAAAAATTAATTGGACTCACTTTATTGTGATATTTGCTTTATTACGGTGGTCTGGAACCAAACCACAGTATCTCCAAGGTATGCTTGTATATATATAATACCAGAGTACCAATGCCAGCTCCACCTTTTTCTCTTCCCCTCAGGTAAGTAGACAAATCTGAGAGGAACATTACTATAGGGCCACACTTGAATCTGCTTTAGTTGGCAGTTTAAAAACAAATGCAAACTTGGGGGCTTTGTATTATTTTGTGGCTTTACCTCAAAACTCACTGAAATTTACCAAGGTATTGTGACGTTAAGACTGAGAACACTGCCTATAAAGTAGGTAGCTGTGTCTATGAAAAGACTGGGATGTGAGAAAAAACTGACAGGATGGAATTTACAGCCAGATATGTATCTTTTATACAAAAAAAGAAATGATGAGTAAAAAAACAATTTAAAGGCTTCTTCTAGGAATGTCAGCAATCTGGTTGTGGTGGTTGTAATGGAGAATCTCTAGCTAAATACTCTTGGTTTTGGAGGCTCTCCCAGGTATGGAATAGCACCAGCCACAGTCGTCAGTTACTTTACTAACCCACAGCAGACCATACCTCCTGGAATTGATGCCTCCGGGTCATCCCCTCCCTTAATGCTGGGTTGCCCTGTGACCACTCTAACCAGAAGTGAAACTGTGCCAGTGGCCTGACTAGTTTTAAGAAGGTCTGGAAGTTTCTATTTTTGCTTCTTGTATATCCTCAACTACCATGTAAGAAGTCTGGCTACACTGCTAGAGAAGCCATGTGGGGAGATTCGGGGTAGAGGTCACATGGAGAAGGAAGAGACCTGGATTCCATTAAGAGAGACAGTAAGTCTAGGAGTCCTAGGCTCCAGCCAAGTCCAGACCGTCACCTCTCTGCCAGCTGAATGCAGCCACATGATGAACACCTTATGAGGAATAAAATAGTTGTTGTTTTAAGCCATTACATTTTGGGGTGGTTTGTACCTAGCAATAAATGACCAAAACACCATCACCTCCTCAAACACATCTACAGGCTTGAGCTGGCACCCTGGCCAATATGGCTATCACAGCCTGTGCCCAACTGTTGTGGCTGCCGAAACAGCCCTCGATAGCCTCTGCTACCACAGACAAGGGAGTAAGTGCCCTCTGGACTCCTCCAACCTCCCATTGGGATGACCCCCTAACTCCACAGCCCTGAAATCCCCCTTCTTCCAGGTCCCTCCTCCTGACTTGGTCAGGCCAACTGGAAGCATTTCTGACAGGAGCACCCCTGCCCTTCCTCCTCATCCAGTCTCCCAAAAGGAATTCATGCCACTCATCTTTGGAACCCCATCAGAAAAGCTAGCCCAGTGTATGTTGCGCGTGCATGTATCGGGGGACTCTTAACTGCAAATGGATCAAGTCTTATTCTAGATCTGTGGCCAGAAAAATGAGTTCCTGGCATCTCCAATTGGAATCTGGAACAGATTTTCCCATAAAAAGCAGTATTGTAGGTGATTTTAGGTTCTGTGGTACTATTAGAACTATAGTTCAGCTCCATTGCTAGTTAAAGAGATATTTAGGAGCTGCTCTGGGAACATAATTACCTTTTATAACATTGTCCTAATGAGAAACAAGATCCAAATAACTGCCATAAGAATGAACCTTTGGAAGCAACCCGACTGTAAGTTGGAAACTCTCATTCTATATTGAGCACCCTTTATACAGTAGATGCTGTGAAGGAAGTAGGAGGAAAAAATAACATTGTGACCTCTTCCCCAAAGGCTGCAGTTTCTTTGGGAGCCCTAACAATGAGAAACAACATCAAGCACAGTGGCCTATAAGCAATTCCAAACCTGTGTGAGACTAACCAGTCAGTGGCTCTCAAGGCTGCTGAAGTTATCTTGCCTGTTGTTTATTTCCACCAGCTTCCAGACGCCTGTTTCAAGAGGCCTTGTGGACACCTGCTGTTCAAAACAGCCCATGAACCGTTTCCTGGTAACAGGAAAGGAGCGGGCAGCACCTGTATTCAGGGGCACAGGAGGCCCCTGTATTCAGCTGGCTATTTAGTAATGACAGTAGGAGGATTCTGGAGCTTGGGAATTAACTATAGGATGGCAACAGCCTAGTGGCTGGACAGAAGAAACCCAGGGCCTCACAAAGGGCCACCTAAGAGTCCCCACCACTGTGATTCTCAACATGTGGTCTTGGGAACATCCTTATTGGAATCGTGTAGTGGGGGCACTTACTAAAAATGCTGATTCTTTGGCTGCAACCCAGATCTTACAGTGAGGCTTGGGAAGCTTCATTATTGATAAACTCCCCAGCTGATGGTTATGCTGATTCGAGTTTGAAAGCACTGTTCTAAATAAAGCCACCCTAGAGATGCAAGAGTCCCACCAAGATACTCAAGAGTATTTTCCCCTGGAAAACTGGGGGGGGGGGGATCCAGACGCAGGTTTTAGCCCCTTATATGCTCCACTTTGGTAGCCTTGCCAATGCCAGCCAAGTTTCTAGAGGAAAGCAAACATGTTTAAATTGCTGGGCATGGAATGGGGGTTTTTGCACACGCTCCCAGCACTTTTTGGCTCTATTTCCATTCCAGGCACAGCCCCATGCATACAGTACAAACATGTCTAAGGCATCTGGTCTGAAACCTAGCATCTGCTCTAAGAAAAATGAGGTTTTCAAGCAGGACCTCTTTGGAGTGGTATGATGCCCTATGAGATAGGGCCTCCCAGGTAGACTCCATCATGTGGAATCTTATGAGCAAATTTCTCCGGGACTAGAAAATGTGCTTTGACTAACATTCCAGGACTCATACAAGAACATGTTGCACTCCTTGCTTGGGTCTCTTGCCATCAAGACCACCCTGCTGCCCTCCAGGACATTTGGGCTCCTTACCATCAACCTGCAGTCACTCAAATGCAAGGACCATAGCATACAGGGCATTGCACTGGTTTTTCATTATTCAGGGTGAAATCACTCTAGAAATGATTTTGAGAGTGAGGGGTACATGCTCACGTGGCAGGATAATTTTAAGGTTAACAGCTGTTATGCCTGGCTCCAAACAGCACCCACACATTTTGTGTCTATCACCTCTGCGAAGGGACGCTGCGGCTGAAGCAAGGACAACAAAGGTGCCAAACTCTTGGCTTCTCCATTTCAGAAGCCTAGGCCCAGGACGTCAACAGAGGATTTGGATCAATATGGAATTTGAGTTATTTCCCATTCCCTCCAGTACCACTCCTTACCCCCACGCTAGGGAAAGTTACCCAGACTAAAGCAAGAAAGATCCAGTCCAGTCGGATCACTGCAAGGGTTCCTTCCCCAACAGTGGCCAAATCCTAACTGAGTTTGAGAATCTCAGTGAACGTGGACATGGTAAAGCCCAGGGAACACAAAGCAAATAATGAAGAGCATTGAGTAGCCCCACCATCTTCTTTGGGCTCCAAATACGGTGGGAGAACAGCCAAATATGTCCAAGGGCAGGAAAGAGCTAAGAAGCAAACTGTCTGGATGGGTATCAGGGGTTTGGAGGAGACAGCATATGTTGCAGAGAATGTCAACCTGAAAAGATGACACTCCCCCAGTGCCTCAGAACTGTAACACCTGGGATTAGGACACAACCCTGGGCAGGGGGACAGGAAACCTGAACTGAGATTTGGGTTTTGCCACTCACTGGAATGAGGGCTCAGCATGGAAATGAAGCTTACATAGGTCCAAAAAGGTTGAACACCTTTCTCACCTGTCTACATTTCTGTGCATTATTACTAGCTTTGGAAAGTTTCCAAATGCCCATAGGTGATGCTAACAAGTAATTGAAGCCAAAGAGCTGAGGGTGAAAACCGCTTCAGTCTGAGGCCTCCGAGGGCCCCTTCAGGGCAGAGCCCTAAGCTGCCCATTCGGTTGTTAGATGAATCCAGAGAAGGAGCCAGGACGGTGCCTTTCACTCTGGATGATTTGACATTTGGCGGCATGGCTGATTTGCTGAACAACTCTGGATGAACAAAATAACTCTTCTAAACCCAACAGAAAGGAACTCGTAGAACCCAATTAATGTGAAGATGGAATGGCCTCATCCTACACAAAGTGTGTTTCCGTCATTGACTGCAAAAGGGCATGAAAGGCCTTCGGAAGTAGAAAACAGTATAAATAGGCTGTCAAGTGACTTAATGGAGCCTGATGTGGTAAGCTTGGGATTGCAAAGCTATTCACCAATTAAAGCCTAGGATTTCCTATTGAAGTTCAAGGTTTTGATCAGGACATTCACAACGACTCAAAGATCTAAATATGTACAGTGTCAAACCACATTCTGAGCAGACATGAATGCTCGAAGACTCCTCATGTATTTATCAAAAGTATGGCTGGGTCTTAGTTTCATGAGATGATTACAAAGTCGTGTATGATGTTTGCATTCTCCTCATTCCCCCATTTTCTTATTCATATGTTTCTCATTTTCATTCTACAGAATTCATTTCCCCCCCTCCTTATTTACTCCTAATACTTCCTTTCTCCTTTTCTCTTATTTTACTTTTCCTCTTCACATTAATTCTGTTCTTCCTTTTTCCTTCCCTCAACTTCCCCCTACATTTTTTGTATTCAAAAGTGTATTTATATTTTTCCCTTCCCTTCACTTTTTGTCCCTTCTTAACCCTAGTGCTCCTTAACAGTAATTAGTATCTAATGAGTACTTAGTAAATGCCATGCTCCCTGATGCGTGTTTATGTGTATCACAGTACCATAGAGAGGGGAGAAAATGAGACTCGGAGAAATTGAGTAATTTGCCCAAAGTCACACAGGAGGAAAGAGGAAGCCAGGGCTCAGATGAAAGTGTCTGCTTCCAGACCCCAGGTCCCCAGAGCGTATCTCCTCCAGTCATGCCCCTTTCCCCATTGCCCTACTCCACCTGCTTCTGACCTCCTTTACCTGGGTTACGCCTGCCTGCATCCGCACCTCCCTCTTCACACCCACCCTCATACCCCACAGCACACACACCTAACATCTCCCCTTTGCCCAAATCTATCCTATCCCTCCCCTGTAGAGGGTGTGGCTGTCAGGCTCGACATTTTCCTACCTGCTGTCTATCTAGGGAACATGTTCAAAAGCCTCCTTTCAGGCCATTCATTGGGCCAGTGACCTTCCTTTCTTCCCATGCTGTGGCAATTCAGAGCCCATCTTTGCTTCTAATGGTCAGAATTTTTCCACAGTGGCACTCTAATGTTTCTTCCCTCTTCTGTGCGTAACTCCATGTATGTGTCTCTGTGTGCATGGTTGAGAGCACTGGTTTCATTTTTTTCCAAAAGCTTCCTTTGAAAACAAAACAAAACAAACAAAACACTTTGATCCTGGCTAAGTCTATCAAAACTGAATGGCCTCAGTGGGCCCTTTGTACAGTTTGCCCCAGTCCCTTCCCTCTCCTGCTCTCTGAGACAGCACACAACTCCACCACCCTCACCCTCAGTTGATGAGCTTGCTTCCTAAGTCACTGAGCAACAGGAAAAAAGCCGAATAGAACTTCTGAGACTCCACCACCAGATCCACCCACCTTCTTGTGGCTCATGTAACCCTCCCTCCCACTGGTCACTCTGGAGGAGGCATGCATGCTCTGGTAAGCTGGCCCCTTCACTGGGCACTTCATCCCATTTCCCCACCTCCTCAAGAGACACTGCTTCTCCAAATCTGCCCTTCTCTCCTGAGAAGGGGGAACTCTATCTTCTGCCTCTGTACCGGATTGGTTCCAACACCATGAAAATACAGCATTATAGCTTCCTTCTTTAAAAAGCAAAAAAAGCTCTTAACTCCAATTCCCCTCTCTAGATAGTGTCCCTTTCTTTCCTGATCTTTGAGAGGAAACTCCTCCAAAGACCTATTTTTATGGTCTGCAATCACTCTACCCTTACCCTCTTAACGCCATAGAGTCAGTCACCCAGTCAGGCTTGTTTCTACCCACAATTCCATCAAAATTACTTCACCTGCAGACAACACAAATGACCTCACAATGTTCAATCCACTGGACTGTGTTCAGGAGCATGTGACACCACAGGTTCCTCTCTTTTGCACATGACACATTACTGGCTTGGTTCCCAACTCGCAGCAGGCTCTGGTGTTCCTCCTTCTTTCTAGTTGGTTGTGATCAGATTTCTCCTATCTCCATAATTTCTAACCCACTGTTTTTCAACATTTAGCAGGCAAAAGAACCACCTGGAGGGCTTGTAAAAAAAAAAAAAACAAAAAACAAAAAACAAACCACCTCATTATGAAGGACTCCCCCTACCCCCGCCCCGAGTTTCTGATTCAGTAGGTATGGGCTGGCCCAAGAATTTGTATTATCTGTTAAGTTCTCAGGTGATGTTGATCTGTGGATCACATTTTGAGTGGCAGTGCCTAAATTTTTCAATGATTATTCACTTCAGTGATGATATTATGCACTTTCAGTTTCAATATTTCTACATGCTAGAAACTACTAAATTTATACCTCCAGGCAGGTCCTCTGCCCTGACACCAGAGTCACACATCCAAGTGCCTAATTTGCGTCCTGATTGGGATGCTATTAAGCAACTCAGCATTAATACGTGCAACCTGAGCTCCTCAGACTCCCTCCCAGACCCTGCCCCTTCCATGGTTTTCTCCTCAGTGGGTGGTAACTTCAGCCTTCTCATTCCTCACAGTCAAAAACCTGGGAGTCATTCGGGATCTCTCTTTAACTCCACTTCAATCATTGAAATAACCATACTGACTTTAAAGTAAAAATATAGCTGGAATTCAGTCAGTTCTCACCGTCTCTAATGCTGCCACCTTGGTCCAAGCAAGCATGATCTCTTCATTGGATTATAATTTCTTAAGGAGTCTTTCCCCTACCACGTTCTTTACAATCTTTTTTTTTTTTTGAGGGACAGAGAGTGTCAGGGGAGGGGAGTGGAGGGGCAGAGAGAGGGAGAGGGCATCTTAAGCAGGCTCTAGGCTCAGCTTGGAGCCTGACATGGGGCTCAGTCTGAGGACCCTGAGATCATGACCTGAGCTAAGATCAAGAGTCAGATGCTTAACCAACTGAGCCACCCAGGTGCCCCTACAATCTATTCTTAATAAAGCAATTAGAATGATCTGGCTGGCCCCAAGCCCTTTGGCTCCACTAAAGCATCCAGTGGTGCTCCTAGGATGAGGGGAGGTGCTTCCTGGTGCCACCACTGCTGGAAACATTTCTGTGGCCTGGCTTAAGTTTTTTGAAACTCCATTTGCATCTAGTGTTTTGTTGTTGTTGTTTTCTTAAATTTATAGCAAGTGACTGTTAGATGAGTAATGTATTATCTATAAATAACAAATCCTGTTGTGAAAGGACCAGCAAAGCATAAATCCTATGTCATAGTGGTTGTGCTTGAAATACTTTAGGTTAGCGTTTAACTGAAACCTCTTTACTATCATAGGATTTGAACTTGGGCCTAGTGGTTAAGAGTGTGTGCTCTAAAGACAGACTGGAGGGTTCATATCTGTAGAGAGCAAAATGGAGTCTTTCATGTCAAGCAGGGGCCTGTGTCAAGCAATGACACAAGAAGTTAAGGTACCGCCGCTAGGAGATGTCGCCGGGACCCATGTCAGCTGACGCCCCAGAACTGATAATGACCAGAACCAGAGGAGGTCTGCAGAGACCCCAAACTGATGAAATCTTAAAAAAAATGGGAAGGGGGGTGCCTGGGTGGTGCAGTCGTTAAGCGTCTGCCTTCGGTTCAGGACGTGATCCTGGCGTCCTGATTGAGTCCCACATCAGGCTTCTCCGCTAGGAGCCTGCTTCTTCCTCTCCCACTCCCCCTGCTTGTGTTCCCTCTCTCACTGGCTGTCTCTCTCTGTCAAATAAATGAATAAAATCTTAAAAAAAAATAAAATAAATGGGAAGGATTAAAAATAATAAAATTAAAAAATAAAAAAAATTAAAAGGGAAGGATTTTGGCAGCAAACTGTCTAACTCTTCAGACTCGATGTCTGGCCATTTAAAAAAGGCAACTGCTGCCGAAGGCTCTACCGGATGGATCTCCGAACAGAACCGAGAGCCCTCGCTGCCGGAACAGAAGCAGTCAGTGCCAAGAGCTGACCCGACCAGACGGCGAGGCCTTATCTCAACTGTGCGCCCACAGACCAACTTTGTGTTTGGTTCGTTAACTTCCTGTGCCCTTCTGTTAGCTTGTTTATCTTCTGTCCCACTCTGTGTGCTGTGTTAGAAGCCAAGTTTAATCACATGGTGAACTGTCATTGAGTTTGGAATCCTGAACCTGCTTTATCATTGTGATTTAACCTTCCTTTATGATTGAATAAAGCCAACATTGTGGAAAGACACACTCGTGTGTGTGCGCCTTCATAGCGTGCTCATGACACTCTCCCATTACCTTGGTCGAGTTACTCTAAGCTAATTTCCTCATCTGGTTGTAAGATTGTGAATTAATATAAAGGACATAAAGCAATACCTGGCACATAACTGGCTGTGTTCAGTTACAGTTATGATGGTTCGCTACTGTTTAGCTCATGATACTGAGACAGGGAAACTAAGGGACCCCATGAAAAATTGCTTTCACTCCTTTTCCTGCATCGTTTCTTATGAGGACCTGCACCCTCACCTTGTGCACACCTAACAGAACAGATATTGTCTGTCCTCCTGATAAAGGTCAAGGGGTTAATGATTTCTTTGGAGTCTCCCAGCACAATTGATAACATCTAAGGAATGCCTGGGCGGGTCACCATGAACATTTTTTCCAAGACTACTGACTCATCAAGACCCCTGGTTCCAGGGCAGAAGTCACTTACGGAGAAGACCTAAACACTCTTTGTTCCTGGCTGCCTAAGAAGACATGCGCACTGGACGACAATCCTCCATAACAACCCCAGACCCCAAGCAAAGACAAGGCTCCCTCTCCTCCCCTTTCCGAGACTCTCAGATGCTCTGCCTGTATCTGCTCTATGTCTCCAATCAACTCTGCTCTCGCTTCCTCTCAACTCGTGTTTGATTTCTATCCTGCACAAAGCCAAGAACCCTTTTGGCTGGTCCTGTGGGACCCACTCTGGTCCTCAGCCCCAACCAGCCTGCATCAATACTGCAGAATGACTTGTGCATCCTTTCACACTCACCGTTTTGCAGACCAGATTTTTTTGGCCTCCTTTAGTCATAAGGGAGAATTGTAGTTGAATCTAGCCATGGAAATGTTAACTCTAAAAAAAGGGAGCTTACAGGCCAGAAAGTTATTTTTAAATGAATTATGGGGTAGAAAAACAACAGGCCTTCCCTCCCATTTGATACCTTTTTCCTATGAATTCTCAAAGGGATTGCTTGATGTTTCAGAAACTTTCTTCTCTGACAGTTCCTTTTATGGCGGCCTGATTTCTCAATGTGGAAGACCGTCCTTCCATCTGAGTGACAGCAGTCACTTTATATCCTAGGCCAAACATCCAAGGAGCCTGTGCAAACATACTCAGCAGAGTCATGACAATGGGCGTGCATTTGTATGTACAGAAAGGACGGATGGCTTTCACAATGGGTGCTGCTGCTTAGGTGATGCATGGGAAAGCATGAGAATTCATGCACAGGGTTACGGAAAGCCTGACTCCTTCAAGGCAGGCCTTCAGAGTCTGGGGGCTTTGACGCTGCATGGCTAGCGCCTCACCCAGGCTCACTTTGCTTCTAGCAAAAGTCTGATTGACGCTTACTGCCAACGTGGTTGTTACCAAAGCATATGTTTTTGTTCTATAGACATTCTAAGGTAGTTCAAAGTTACTTTACCCAGTGATGCAAAATGACACGGCTGATATGAACAGGACACCGAAAACAGCTTTGCTCAATCTCATGATTACTAGACCTTTATCTTATCGCTGTTTCTCAAGAGTGAGCAGAGGTTGCATTGAATTGAGCAGCCAAATTCGAACAACTCATTTTTCTCTACCTAAAGTATCCGTTGCTTCTTTGGTATTTCCAAATCATACTAAAACAATTCCAGGGACCTCGCTGACTGGTTGCTAGGTCAGTGTGAGGCCATTCACCCAGTGCTGAGGTTAGTCAACAGCTGTCTGGGAAGCAGAGGGCCACAACCCTTCTAGAACTGAGACTTCTTTTTATCATTGCTTTCCTAGACACCAACCTCCATATCTGTAAACATGCCTGTAATGTGTAATGTATATTCTATTCCATATAGAACACCTAGTTATTAATAATATTACTACTAATAATGCTAATACTATTTACTGGCTCCTGACTCTGCCTCAGGCATCATAGCAAGGGCTGGCTTCGTGGGCATATCACTAGTGTAGTTGTACAGGACCCCATGGTCAGAAGAGTTCTGAAGGTTTAATGATCGGCTTTGCTTGGAGATTTTTAATAATTTTGTCTTTGAATTTTCATTTTGTAAGTCAAGTCTGAGGAGACAAAGGAGCATACATCAGGGTCTTAGAGACTCAGCTCAGATGTCTTTCCACCATCTACCATCTCTCTGTTTCTCCATTGATGGGTTCTAAGCCACACACTCCCCTGCTCCCTAGTCCCCAAGACCCTGCCCGGTCTCTCCACCTCCACATAGCATCCATTGAGGCCTCTCAACCCCTAGCATGAAGAGTGGGGTCAAGTGCATGTGCCTCAGGGTGTCTTGGGAGGGGGCATGGCAGTAACCATCTCCAACCTGAGCCGGCAGCCCCACGGGCATTCAACAGGTGACTCTACTGGGGAGAGTTTCTTGCCCACCCCTGATCCAGTTACTGAGTCTCTTGGAAGAGGCTGCAATTCTTTTTAGGGATCACCTGTCTGCCATGGGTTGGGTAATAGGCCTCTGAGAAGGGGAGATGCCTGGTCTAATTTCTCTGCCTCTAGCTGACAGCTTACAGGAAGGGCATCCGGGCATCCAGGGGGCTGTGTGCAGGTACCAAGTCACAGACAGGGGCTGTCAGATGTCTGCAAGAGCCTATAGTCACCCAGGTTGTGTCCCATACTCAGAACCACTGAAGACAGGAAAAAATGTTCTATTTTGGTACCTTTAGTTTTACTCCTTTTCTGTTTTTTGAACAAGGGGCCCTGCATTTTCATTTTGCATTGAGACTTGCAAATTATGGGGCCAGTCCTGTTCCTTTTAATTTAATGTGACTTGTGGTCACAAAGCCACCAGTGACAGAGGCTGTATTTTTTTTATCATTTTATTTTACTTTATTTTCACCATGATAAGTGTATTCTTTTATCCCTATCCCTTATATCCCCCATCTCCTCACCCACCTCCCCTCTGGTAACCATGTTTGTTCTCTATAGCTGAGAGTCGGTTTCTTGGTTTGTCTCTCCTTCTCTTTTTTTTCACCCTTTGTTCATTTGTTTTGTTTCTTACATAACACAGATGAGTGAAATCATATGGTATTTGTCTTTCTCTGACTGACTGATTTAGCTTAGCATTATACCCTCTAGCTTGATCCATGTTGCTGAAAATGGCAATATTTCATTCTTGTTTTATGGCTGAATAATACTCTGAAGGAGGTTGTATTTAAACCCATGTAGACCCACTAAGAACTGCTATTAATTCTGCTACACTGATCTCAAGTCATGGCCCATTTGGGTGCACAGTTTTCCCTTCTGTTGTCTTAACTCCGACTCTGCACAGCTTGTGGTGTCTTCTCATTTATATACTCATAAAATCTATTCACGTATTATTTGTAAATGGAGATTGATAAAAGTGAGCATTTGGCAAGGTGGGAAAGGAAATAAGATGGCATTTAAGCCGTAGGAATAGATGGGAATAATCAAAAAGGCACCATGATGCATAGAAAGCAACAGAGAAAGCTGTTTGGAAGTTGTGACTCTTTCAAATTGCACCCAAGTGCATTGCCAACTGTCAGCAGCACTGCCTGAGCATATGGGCAGGTGCAAAGTCGTGATGATGAGGAACACAATAACAATACCATGCCGGCCATAGTTTTCTCACAAGGTGTCCTATTCATCTGTTAGGGAGCTAAGCACTTTTATTAAGCATTTTAGAGTTTTTCTAATCTATTTAAAGCATTTCGATTTTACATTTCTGAACAGATGGCCAAAAGGGAGTAAAAGTGTGTGTTGTCGGGTATGTGTGGGCAAGCAGGCTGTGGGTGTTGAAGCAGAGGAAATTTGATGGTATTGAAAGCAAGGACGAGAAGGTGCAGCCACAGATGACCAGCTTTTCCTACTTATTTCTTGCTTCATTTATTCTTTATCTGTGTTCCGTGTTTCAACTTCGTGAGATCCATGTGCAACATATAAAATTTGAGCTCTACATGCGGATTAAGGAAGATGTTGAGATCTTCAGTCTGGAGAAGTGCTGATGGAGGCAGGAAGCCTGTTACTCGCGGACGCTTGCTTTCCACACCCTTCATCCGAAAAGCACTGGGTAAAAGGAAGGAGGGGAGGCAGGAAGAAAGACTGGCCCCGGCTGTACTGGCTCCGGCTGTGCTGCCTCAGGGCAAGAAGGAGAATTTGCTTTGGGGAGATTCCGTGAAACTGGACAAAAACTAAGTTAATGGGTAGCACTGCCTTCTCTCAGAAAGGATAAACTCAGCATGCTTTGGGATTTCTGTTTAATAAGCATTTGACAAAATTTAACATCCATAATCAAACCTCTTAGCAAACTAAGAATAGGAGGAAACTTTTTTAATCCAATAAAGCATCTACAAAAAAAAAAAATCTAGAGTTCAGATCATATTTAAGAATAACATTGAATGCTTCCCTTGAAGATCCAGACCAAACCAAAAATGTTCATCTTCATGACTTCTATTCAAAATTGTACTACAGATCCCAGCCAACACAAAAGAAATGTAAGGCACATAGGTCAGAAAGGAAAATGTATAACTCCCTTTCTTTGCAGATGACATCATTGTTTATATAGAAAATCCTTGGGGTGCCTGGGTGGCACAGGGGGCGCCTGGGTGGCACAGCGGTTAAGCGTCTGCCTTCGGCTCAGGGCGTGATCCCGGCGCCTCCGCTATGAGCCTGCTTCTTCCTCTCCCACTCCCCCTGCTTGTGTTCCCTCTTCTCGCTGGCTGTCTCTATCTCTGTCGAATAAATAAATAAAATCTTTAAAAAAAAATCCTAAGTTATCTATGAAATACCTACTAGAAACTAATAAGTGCATTTAGCAGATTGTAGATGAAGATCGAGATGCAAGAATCAATTCTATTTCTACATAACAGTAAGAAACAAAATAAAATTGAAGAAATTCCATTTCAATAGCATCAAAAATTAAACACATAAAATTTAGCACAAGACATACAATATCTTTATGTTGAGAACTATAAAATACTGCTACAGAAATTAAAGAAGGCTTAAATAACTGGAGAGGTTTAATGTTTTCATGGATTGAAGGACTCAGTAATTTGAGAACAACCGTCCTCATGTTATTCTATAGATTCAATGCAATTCAAATCAAAATCCCACAAGACTTTTTGTAAAAATGGAAAAGTTTTCTTAAAATCTATATGTAAGCACGAAAGTCCTAGAATAGCCAAAGAAATCTTAAAGAAGAAAAACCAAATCGAAGGACCTGCACGGCCTGACTTGCTATAAATCTACAATAGTCAAAATAGTCTGGTACTGGCCTCAGGATAGCCTAACAGATTAATAGAGCAGAAAAAGAGTTTAGAATTAAGTCTGCATGTGTGTGTATAACTTTAACAAAGTTGCCAAAGCAAGTGTATGGAGAGGCTGGGTTTGCAGGGATGGAAAGCCCTCAGCAAACATGTCCTGGGAACATGAAACTCAACATTGTAGCGCTGAGTGGAATATGTGGAATCATGACCTTCAACCATGGCCTTTCTCCCACGTTCCTCTTTGTTGGTCCCCAGGGGCTCTGCATCTGCATATCAAATGCTCTCCAGATCTCCTGTTTCTGTGACTGCTCACATCACCCCCTGCCCCAGTCACCCAGAGCGGTTTTGGCTCCTCCCTTTTCCAGCCCCAGGCACAGGTAGTCTCCAGGTCACCCCTTTCTCCTTCACAAACACCTCTGCCCTCTGTCTAATAGGACCAAAGATAAGGCTCTGAGAACTGAGCCGTCTTTTCATTCAAGTGTTATCACTCTCTTGCAGCATTTCCTCTCTTTAGTGAAAATTCCTTATCACCCTTCAACATGTATTTCCCTATTATATGTACTCAAAGGGCACAAACGTGTGAGGTACGAGGTGAAGAATGGGGAAGTATTTAAATCGAAATTTTCAATTGAACCTTCAAGTTTACTGATGGTTCCAGGGTTCAAATATGGAAGCAAAGCTTGTCCCATCTCACCCTGATCAGTGTGCTGCTATAAGGCGGGCGAGCCATTAGCCTCCTCATTCTCAAAGGCTACTGGGCCTAGCTCAGACATAGTTGGGTGGCAGGGCTCTCTCCTGCCATTCCATGTAGGGTAGGCCCAGACGAAAATTACTGTCCTAATGCATAACGGGTATTCATTGTTGGCAGCTTAGTTGTATTTGCAGAGCAGAAGTAGATCCTTTCTCTTCTGAAGCCCTCGTAAAAAGTCTTATATCTTGTACTACCAAGAAGGCTTAGGAATTCAAAAGCTAGCCAGGGGTTCTTTGCATCCCTCCTGACTGAAGCAGTGAGTGTCTCTCAGCAACTGAGGAGCTGAGGGAAGAAAGTAGGTTCCTCAATCCCTTCCATTCCCCTCCCCTTACCATAATTAAAACCTCAAATTCTCAGATTATAGGATTAAACTGCATATTTTCTGGGCGACTGAAGTGATCATTTTTAATTATTCACAGGTAAATGGTTAAGAGAAATAGAATGTCATATCTGGTTTCAAAAATATTTTCAAGAAGCTTTCATTTTTCGCCTCCGTAACTGAGAGTGTGTGAGTTTCATTACTTTTGACTTTTTAGAAGTTTTGCTCTCTTCTGAGTCCTTAGATTGCATTTGAGCTCCTGTCTGAAGTCAACAGTATCTCCTTAAAAACAACAACCATCAGTCAAGTTTCTTCCATGGGTGTGGGGTTGGCAAGGGGGCCTGAAACCCAGAGAGTAGTTCTCTAAAAAATAAAGCACATCCAGAGTTTCCTGGTTGGAATCCTTCTATGGAAATTCTGGCTCCACTCTCTCTACACGTGTTGGAGGACAATTTATGGCAGTCAGTAAAGCAGCCAGAAAAAGATTCAGGTTTTCTCTCTCCCATGCACATAGCATGATCTCTTGGATTAACTGAAGACTATTTTTTTTTTTTTCATTTGGCCAAACTTGAACACACGGAGAAACCAAACAAATTTGGGGGGCCGGGGGAACAGCGACCAAGTCAGCAAAGAAAAACAGCCTTCAGGTGGCAGGCTGGCAAGCTGCCCTGTTCCAGGCGCCAAATCTGGAAGGACTGACCAGGTGGCAGCTGCCGGGCTGTTTCTTAAACTGGGACGAGCTAAAGAGTAAGGTTTTGTCTTGGGGTGTGATTTTTCTTCTCTCAGCTGCGGTGCAGGCATAGTTGGGGTGGGGCTGGAAGGTGGCTTTTGGTTTGTTACTGTGTGTACGTTAGGATTCCGTTTTAGAATCAATGCTCAGTACCAAACCCACTCAGAATACACCAGCAGAGCCAGCCACAATACATCCTACAAGCTCTTTTGAATCTTAAACAAAAGTTCATAAGACCCTTTATATAATGTATCACTGTCCTTTTCCATTGGGCAAGAGAGGGAAATGGTTCTCTCAGAAAGTATATTTATCTGAATCAAATAAAATGGCATTTATCCAGAGGCTATTGTCTCGTAAGTCAAACCATCTGGCTCACTGCTGAGAAACCAGAAGTAAAAGTTTTCACTACCTAAAAATTCATATTGCACAGTACGTGCACTGAACTGCACAAGGTGAGTCACGGACTAGACCTTCCTATCTTTGTTCAAGGCTTATTTACTGATGTTGTAAACATATTTCTATTTAGTTTTAAGTTTCGTTGTTTTGGAAGATAAGAAGAAGACAAGGAGATGAGAGAAAACTACAGAAGACATGTCGTCATCATCTGCCAGAAAACAAGCTCCAGGAGGGAGAGATGTGGTCTGTTTTATTCATTGCCAAAGTCCCAGGACCTAGAATCATAGTAGGCATAGAGTTCGTGCTTATAAATACCTGCCAAGTTGGTCAATGGGAGCAATGGAAAGCAATGGTTTTTAGGACAGTCTGCTAGGGAAGGAGAAGGAGAAGGGGGCGGGGGAGGGGGGAGGAGGAGGAG
>NC_048220.1:49778039-49878847 GCF_002007445.2 Ailuropoda melanoleuca | reverse complement strand
GGATGATGATGATGATGATGATGATGGTATCATGGATATTTATTATAACCCTAAATCATCAAGATGTCAAAATAAATAGGAATTAAAATGCCTTCATTAACCCCTTCTCAAGGCACAGAAAAACACAAAATATATGAAAAAACATTTTACAAAATATAATTATAACTGTTTTAAATTTCAAATTTCTAAAATTTGAAATTTTCTAAATTTTAATATTCTACATTCACAAATGTGGAATACAAGTTACTACTATGACAGTAGATGAACAAAGCTGATAGAGAAGTTATCGTATTACCAGAGGCACACAGAGTCTCTGTCCCTCTGTTGTCATCCGCTTGCATATAGCTAAAAGAATCACATACTCCAACATTCATACACCCCTGGCATTTTGTAGTTGTAAAGCTCAACATAATTTGGCTGCCATCTCTAAGAGAGGCAAGCAGCACTGTGACCCACATGTAACCCACAAGCACCACTGTAACATGTAGGACTGAAGGTTTCTCTGAACTTTGCATTTAGAGTGCAACTTTCCAAACATTTTTTTAACCAGTGTGAGAAATCATGTAGTTTCAAAGGCCAGAACCCTAAAAATGGGAGAACCTACCCAAAGTTAAGCCACAGGTTTGGCTGATTTTATGATTGCTCTGCACTTTGCTTTCCCTGAGAAATGCAGAGATATTTGAAAGGAATTTGAAGAAAAAAAATTTAGTGTTGAAAAAAAATCTATGAATGATTTTCAACCTCTGGAAAGAGTAAACAGAAATCCTAAGAAAAACCCATGATCCTTCTTAGCACACAAGGAGCAAATACCCTATGTGTGTATTGTTCTCGGTTTACCAAAAAAGTCTCTCTGTTGACTCTCCAAGAGTTTGGTGTCTCTTAGAGAGGGTCATGGGGCAGAGTGAAGGAAAAGCAATATAAAACAGTAATTTCCTAAATAGCAATTTTATATGAATTTACCTTATATTTATTTATAACCTAAAAATATCCTTTGAAAAAGCACTTAGAAATCAAGTGCTTACCTAACTGTCTGAAATGGAACCTTTAGAAGAAATGGAACCAGAAGAAATGGAACTAGAAGAGTAAGAGGGCGCCAGTGTGCCTCAGTACTGTCATGACAGAGAGGTGCAGAGTGGAGTGGGAGCCATCTATGTAGGAACCTGGGAGGCTAGACCAGCAGGACAAAAGTGATTCCAGGGGCCTTAGAAGTGAGATCCTGTCACCTGACTCTGAAAACTGGGAGGGAAGAAGCAAGTCCTTGGTACCAGGAGAGCCACAAGAATGGTTGGAAGTATTGTAGGTCTCTGTTGCTTTGTCTGCCAGCACCGTCTTTCCTTGGTAAGAGTGTCTGTCACATTCCACATGGTCTGGGAGGGGCTGTTCATGGGTTCTTTCTGTCTTAGTTTGAGATACCTAGAAGCAGACGCTGAGACAAAAATTCAAGTTCAAGCAGTTTATTTTGTGAGGCAATACCAGCAGTCAATGGTAAGGGAGTAAGAATCTGAGACAGGAGAGGAAAGGAATCCTATAAAGGCTGTGTCTTTAAGCTAGGGGCCACAGTAGGAATGGAGCTCACACTTGCTGGGGAACTCTGGAGGAGCAGAGTTAGCCCACAAGAAGAGCAAGAGAACTGGGGTCTTTACACACCTGAGCACAGATCCCAGGCACTTCTGGACAACCTTGCATAAAAGCCAGACAAAAGCTTCAGGCCAAGAGAAACAGGGACTGATGCTTGGATGTGTGGCAGGTGAGCTGTCAAAGAGTAAAGGCCAAGCAGATAAGGATGGGTTACTGACAGCTTCCATTGTACCTTGCCTCTTTCCCTGCTAGAAGTCAAGTCCATCAGAGTACGTGGGATTGGTCTGTCTAGGGTGCATGAGCAGTGCACTGCCAATGCAAGTTCTTCTCTCATTTCTGTGCATGGAAAGACAGATGCTCTCTTTCCACCGTAGTTGCAGAGTGAGACCGAGTCAGCCTAAAGTTCCATTTAGGTATCTTTCTTGGGGCCATAGAAAAGCTCATCTCCAGGAGGAAAGAATGAGGCCAAAAGACTGAGGGAAGAGATGGAAAATGAGAAACAGAGAGAGAGAAATCACTAATATCATTTTCATGTGAACCCTTGGATCCAGCTTGATCTGAAGCCAGCTTCATTTCTGGACATCTTAAATATGACCAGTACATTCCTTTTGTTTTCTTGCTTAAGCCAGTTATGTTTGTAACCAACAGAGTTTTATCTAATAAAACTCTTTCTTTTTTTTTGCTTTTTTCTTCCCCTATAACACATATACACACAGGGAGTTTGGGTATATCACTGAGTTATATAGCTGCTAAAAAGCTGAGCAGTGTGTTAAAGAGAGTTAAAGGTCTCTCATGTCATTTGGGAGTGGCTAAGCAGTGTATCCCATATTGAAAAAATGGGGTTGGAGGGTTGGCAGGGGGGGGACACTGTGACAGTAAATATCCCAGACGAGGTAAAGGACACCTTGGAAGGGAACCCAGAAAATGAAAGATTTCATTCTGTTTCTCCTTATAGAGTATAACACTTAAGAGTCAAAGGAGGAAAAAAAAATCATTATTTTTCCACTTCCGTAATTGTTGAGAGGACAGAGCCTATGATGCAAGAGTAGATGTGCTTCTTGAGTCAGGCAGGAGAAGTGGGACAGGGCAGGGCTGGGGGGACTGGTGTGTTTGTTGCACAGAGGCACATTTGCAGGCTGGGGAGATCCAGGGCCGAGTCAGGCACTCAGAGCATGGAGCAGCTGAGAGGCTACCCAGGGCCCCACCCCAGGGACTGGCTGGGCATTCGAGGTACAAGGTACAGAGCTCAGTCCCTGGGAGTTGTTTCTGTGCCTATCGGTGGAGGATGCCTGAGGACCAGTCATGGCAGAGAATACTCTCAGTATGCTCAGTTTGGGGAGGACCCGCACGGAAGCTGCAGGTAGGGGTGAGTGCAGAGGTGAGGGGTCAGGGAACACTGCTGTACTGAAGCCAGTTCTTGCCAGCTCCCAGAGGCTAACTGCAACATTTCCAGCAATTGTGAGACAATCATTAAATGTAGCAGTTATTACAACTGAATGATTAATTAATGAGTTTATTAAAAGCAAAGGTAAAAAATATATACTCAGAACTCCTCATTTCCTAATTGTTTTACTGTCTCTCACAGTATCTATGTTCTTGAGGTTATTCCATGCTTTTGTATCGCATGGTGGAAACACTGACAGTTCTCTACCACTGAACACCTTTGAATTCTTGTGTTTAGGAGCGTAATGTTGAGAGCTTCAGATCTTCCAGGACAAGAGGGAAAACTGCAAAGACTATAGATCAGACCTTAACTTATTGTTTTGTTAACTGCTTAAACAAGAATGTGATGAAAAATGTTAATCATGCAAATTAAATTTAAAAGTGTGTTCTATCTGTAGCCATTACATTGTGAATAGCATAAAATATCGTGGGGGTTACTCCCTGTGTGCTGGAAAGCCACGACTCAGAGAGGAGGCTTTCACATCACTGAGCAGAGTGAAGTTCAATGTGTCTTTCTGGTTTCACTTTCATCAGAGTCCACAGAACTGAAGATATCTGTCAACATTCCTGTAGAAACTATTATTTGTTAATTGCAAGCAAATAAAAAATTGATTACAGCTAGAGGTTGACTACAGATATGAAACTTCAGCAAAAAACCAAAAGCACCCTTTTTGTCTGGGGCGCCCAGGTGGCTCGCTCAGTCAGCGTCTGACTCTTGATTTTGGCTCAGGTCATGATCTCAAGGTTATGAGATAGAGCCGCACGTCAGGCTGTGCACTGAGCATGCAGCCTGCCTAAGATTCTCTCTCTTTCCATCTCTTTGCCCCTCTCTCCCCCACTTGCACTCGCTCTTGCTCTCTCTCTCTAAAAAAAAAAGATAAAAAAATAAAATAAATACAAAGCAAAAAGCATTCTGTGAGAATAAATCGGCTTAATGGAATTCAGAAAAACAGGATATTGTATATTTATTATTCTTCTTAAATGATAGTCTACATACCCTTCGTGTCAGTCAAATTTAATAAATTCACCTAGGTACACTCACACATACATTTTTTCTGGAGAGCGGATCGTTAACCATTTACCAGCACACCACTGGAGTTTGGGACACCATATTCTTCTCTATCTGGCCCTCCCAGAAAGCCGGCAAACGCAAAAGAGTTTGCTTTAAAAGGGAGCTCCATTCCTGCCCAGCATGAAGTATGTGTCTTTGTAGAAAAAGAACATTCAGACTATTTAGGACACATTTATGAAGACCATGATAGGTGAGGGACCCCAGCAGATGCAGGACTAATTGCAGTAAAGATTGGTTCCCCCCACCCTTACCCCACATTTGCACATTCCCTATTCCCTGTATTTTTCCTTTGTGCTTTAATTCAAGTCACATGTGTAACTTGAGAACCTATAAATTACAAAGAGTCTTTCAAACAAGGTTAGTATGTAAATATAAAATATAACATTAAATTACCATCATTAATATTGAAGAGTAAGTCAATATTTGATAAAAATCACCTCAGGGGAGTGTGCCTTTCTGCCTGGTTTTATGCCTTGCAGACTTAATCAATTATTATTTAATTACCCAGTTAAATGTCATGGCTTACAAAGCAGGGATTATATTAATAATAACGTGAGGTTTATTTTAAACCAGCCCCATACATTAGATAGAGCTGATTTTGTTTTACCATCTCACAGAATTGACATTATTCTTCTGCACCTGGTTTTGAATGAATTGCTTCTATTTAAGCTTCCCCCCCTTTTAAAAAATCATCCTCCTATATTTGTCATATTTTTCTAGTCTTTCAGCTATTCTCTACCGCACCCCTTCTTCCCCACTGTGGGAGTCTTAATTCCATCGTAAATCAAATACCTTAACAAAGGATTGTGCCTGAAACACAGTAACACAAAATAGACGCCGGGTCACAGGGAACAATCTAGTTTCAAAGGAAGGTGGTGCGCCACGCAGAGCAGTTTCCGAGCCAACACCTTCTGACTGAATGGTTTGCTGTTTAATTGTCTCTATAAAGTTGCTATAGCAACTGTTCTATCAGAAGGATTTGTTGGCACCTAGATGGACTTTATTTCTCTGACATTCAAAGAGGAGGGCGAGGACAAAGTCTAATGAGAGGACTGAGGGATAATAAATCTCTCCCCTTTCAGCCTTACCATATTGGACCAACACTTGCGGTGTTTTGAGCGTGGCCCTTTGTCCATGAGAGTGGGCAAAGGCACTCTCTGGAGGGGAGTAGGAAGCAGGGAAGGAGCAGACCCGGGAGGCTTGGGGAGAAGGCTAGAGGGACAGCTGAAACATGGTGGGCCACGCAGACCTTTTGTTCTCCACCATCTGTGTGCTGCGGTTTTGGGAGTGGAGCCAAAGGAACGTTACCTGTATTGTGCCTCTCAGAGCTAGGGTGCGGCCGCCAGTTCTGTCTCAAACACAGGGCCTCACAGACAATGACAGGGCCATAATAGCCTGGCAAATAAACTATTTGAACATTTGGCTTTATGAATATTGAGTAAAATTCTTCAAATAAATTATGAAAATGAATCTAAGTGAACAGACATCTGAATCCCATTGCAAGCCTTGGGCCACTGATTTGTAATGCTAAGTATATTAATAGTTGTATAAATGAGGAATACTTTGCAAAATAACTGGTGAGCTTGAAAAATTGGTGCACTAAAGGGAGTACTAATTGTGATCGCTCTTAAGGAACACCAGTGCCTACGGTGTCTAGGCGTAGTGCTGAAGGGAACAGATGCAAAACACATGTACAGGTAGTGCCTTCTCAGATACCGAAAATAAAAATCAGATTACACAGCCTTGAAAAATTATAATTTACGAAGTGTCATATAGCCTTTCAGGAAGTCAGTTTGACAGAAGGTATAAAAATCCTTAAAATTTCGAATAACCTTAGACTCAGTAATTCCACCTCTAATAATTTGTCCTAAGGTAACAACTGCAGATATATGTGAAATCACAGCAATAAGAAAGTCAGTTGTAGTGGGTTTAATCACTTATTCTAAATGTACTACCACAGGAAACTGGTTAAAATACATTATGGTATATCCATGTAACAGAGTATTCTGTAGCCGTCCAAAATGAGGCTGAAGGATATTTGGTAAAATGTAAATGATATTAATAATATACTAATGAAGGAAAAAACAGGTGACAATGGAGTATATATGGCTGCTTTCATTTTTAAGGGCATCTATACATTACAAAATTATTGTGATACAATACAGGATAGATGACTGTTCATGAAGTAAAATTTAGGTGATTTTATGTGTTTTATTATGCTTACTTATGTATCCTGGTGTTTCAACAATAAATATGCTTTCCTGCTGTACTAAAACAAAGAAAACATACTCTTTTTACATTTCTGTCCATTAATCACTTAGGTAATTCTTATCCAAGTTATTTTAAGGGAAGGAAAATCCTGGCCAGACATTTCAGCCTCATGTGTCCTGATAAGCACACATCCACTCTGGGAATTAATGGGACGCAGATGTCCAGGTTCTCCTGAATACAGTCTTCTCCACTGCTAAGTTTTGGTTCTGAGAACTGTAGTTCAGGGACTCCCCTGTGTTCTGGAAGAACCAAGTTGCTAGAAGCAGTGACCCGGGGAGGCAGGCGCAGGGAGAAATGGAAGTATTTTTACTCAGGGCAGGAAGTGTTATAAACGTAGTGTGATTATGAAATAAGAAGATTGGTTTTACTGCTGGCTTATAGAAAACAGCCTCTCCATTGTATAGTCAAACCTAATACAATGCAGAAAGAGCCCCCCAAAACCCAGCAGGACCTCACCTTAGGACAGGACGACCTGAGGACAATCTTGATTCCCCTCTCTCTGGGCATCCCTAGGAATCAGGATATGACAAAGGGTGCCTGTCCTCTTCTCTCATCTCTCTCCCAGTGTAGGCAGGCACCAGCAACCAACCAACCAATCAATGAATCAATCATTTGGAGCTTGCACTTGAGCTGGGACTCTTATGCCATTCCCGGCCACAACGAATCTTCTCAAGTATCATTACGAAAGACCATACTTTTAACTTGCCAGTCCTGCTCTCCACTGTGACAAATACAATAGATAGAATCTGGAACACCTTTACAAATCAGATATTTTAACCCTCAATAAAGGCAGTGTGTTCATTGTGTTTTTTGTTCTCGGAATAAAAAGTCATATAATATGTTTATTCTAAGGTCCTACAGCCCCTGAAAAAGGAAATAATATGTATCAAGTATTTTTAATGGTTGTTAGTTTGTTACATGTGCTTATACTAACCTTGGCAGCACTTGCGTAAACTTATTACATTAATAGGGTTACATAAATCTGATTTTAGAAAAAATAATCTATCCTTGGAAAGAGTGTCATCACCTTCATGTAAGCAGTGTTCCTCCACAAACAATGCCCTTTATTTTGGCAACGTGTTTTTCCTGCCATCTGCCGCCCAATGCACTTGCCAGAGTTGCAATAATAATTGAGTTACAGAGGGAATTAAGTGTAATGGAGGGGAAGGAAATTGATTGCTTAATTTTTATTAACAGAAAGGGAGAAAATTATGGCACCCTGCTATGAACCAAAATGAAACAAAGAGGAAAGATGCAGAGACATGACTCCAGGTGGCAGGAATGTTCCTGCACAAACATTAGCAAACCTATGGGGAGGCTGAGAAGAGGCCAACGCTGATGGTTGAGCAAAGAAACTGGAAAAGAAGCGAAAGGGAACAAGTAGCGGGGGCTGAAGTGATCTGGCTCTCCACACCAAAGAAAGGATACAGATGCCTGAGAGACCACTAGCTTCTGCTGGGAAAGTAGCTTAACTCTTACTGCACTCTGTCTGTCCACATGTCAAGGATACACATCATGGCCAGGTTGAGGTTAAAGTCGGGTGTGCGGATGCATACCTAGAGGTGACTATAGCTTGTAAACCACTGGATAGATTCATTGGGATTTGCCTGCATCCTCTGAACAATGTGTTGCGGGCAATGAATTAGCACTAGGCTGCCTGAACTGAGTTGTGTCCCCTTCCCATTTTGGACAGAGACCCATTCCACCTTCCTGAGAAGTGAGTTTCTTTCCTCTGTCAGGGGCAGCTCCGGGGTCACTAACCTGCCTGTGACTCCCCAGAACTAAGTCAAATCTGGGTGTCAGTTTCACATTTGGTCTGTGGGCTATGGGAAGGAAGTGGACCTTTTGGATGTTGGGTGAGAGGAGCAACTGGCTTGGGGAGAGAAGCTCAAATGATTATATGATAGTGTCATTGTAGGTAATGATTAGCCCCCTTCATTCTACGCTACGCTGTCAACCGCATACAGGAAGCGGCAGCATTTGGTTTCAACTGTGAGAGATGCTCAGGCTTCAGAGTGGCCAGGATCACCAAGGTATTGCATCCTGTCCCTCAGAATACCAAACTCTGACCACCCCCTCATAGCTGACATCTTGATTCTGGGTAGCAAGTTCATGGGCTTTTTAACTGAGAACTCTAGTAGATGGCTTCTCACCACAATTGAGAGCAGACACGTTTGTTAAGAAAGCCGCAGATGACAATCCTGACTCCCTTAGAGAGAACAGGAAGGAAGGAATACAGCTACATTCTATACTAACTAACAGGAGTAATTTTCATATGTTTGAATTATAATTTAGAGAGTATCTGATAAAGTAGAACCCAGAGCACAGAAAGGTAAGCAATATTGTCACCCACAACATGAGGTTGAGAAGAAGTTAAATAAATCTGACACATCCATATGATAAACATAGATGCTGCTTTTCAAGTCTAACTAAATAATATGTGAATACATTCACAATATAAAAGCAAATTTTAAAGAGGACTTAACTGCTATTATCCAGGATGAACTCAATTATAGAGGAGAACTAAGACTACCATGGAAATTATACCAAAATGTTAGCAGAGGCTAACTCTGGATCATAGGATTATGGGTGTTTATTATTTTATTCTTTATACATCCAATTTTGCTAAAACAACCATGTGTTACTTAAGAGTGAGAAAACAAATTTTTAATGCCATTAGGCATTTTTAAATGCCATTAGAAATATTGTGTCCATTATCATTTTTGTGAAAACACGTGGAGACCAGGAAAGAAAGGAAAAGTTAATTTATGAAACCTCAGTAATTTAAAATATATATTTCTGTTTCAGATAGTTGCCATGATTGAGAGTGTTACCAGTCACCGTGGAGCCTTATTTCACAGTGCTCTTCCCCATAATCTGCTATTATCAGATTCTCTGGCTCTGTTGTTCTTTTTGCTTTTTTTCCTTTTTCGTTCCGCTTTTCCAAACACAGCCGGGTTATGTAACTGGATATTTCCTAAAAACAAATGACCTTTAGAACATGCTTTATTTATGTAGTTCTTACTTACAAGCTATGCCATACCTTAAAATGTGTAGTTTAAAATGCTGGCCATTCAAGGTTGCCTACAGCCAAGACTTCCCTGAAACGTTGACTGCCGAGAAGAACACTGAATTTGTGGCTCACCTCAAAATGTAATCTACAGATCCCAAGGTCCCCATCTTCCAACTGTGTCATGAAAATTGAGTGATCCGGACCATTAATTATAATGATTCTAATTGTCTCAAAGACTTTTGGTTGTAACACAGTCTTCCCTGTGGGACAGAGACCAGCAGGACTCTTGGCCACAAGAAGATATTGGGCTCCCATGATATTTTTTGGTAACATGTCACGGCATAAGCTGACCCATATTCCTTCCCATCTAGGATTGTTAATGCAGTAGCTGTCTGAAATAAAGGTGGCACTGTAGGCTTCCCAGTACTCACTGACTTCACCTGCTAACCCAGGTATGCCAGAAGATTGACTGACTGATTGATTGATCTATAAAGATTTTATTTATTTATTTGGGGGGGAGAAAGCGAGCATGAGCTGGGGAGAGACAGAGGGAGAAGCAGACTCCCCACTGAGCAGGGAGTCTAAAGCAGGGCTTGATCCCAGGACCCATAGAGATCATGACCTGGGCCCAAAGCAACCGCTTAACCAACCGAGTCACCCAAATGCCCCACCAGGAAGTTTTAAATCAAAGGACTTTTCCCAGGGTAGAGGCACCGATCAGGTGAACCCACAGTCTCCGTAGGAAAGCTGCGCTGACCAACGTGAGGCTGAGCGCTAATGCGGCAAGAGAGGCAGCTCTGAGCCCAGCAGCCAGCTCTGCTTTGTGGGGAGAACTGAGAACAGGGGTGATCATTCTGAAATCCTAATTACTTAGCACTTAGGTTGAGATTTGGCAAAATACTTTTTAAAACTTAAGGCATATAACTACTCACAACAGCCGCCAAACAGAAAGCCCAATGTGCATCAGCTGAAGAACGAGGTAAAGAAATTGCTATATATGAACAAACACAGCAGGGCACACCCACAGGTGCTCCATAAAGACAGCAATCATCTATCAAACAAGATTCTGTGTGGTCTTCCTGGGCTGCAGGGGGTTGTCTGCAGGGTAAGCATCAGCCCCCACCATAAGGAACTTCCCTCCTGGCTTTTGAGCTAGATTCACCCTAACTGAAATTCCAGTTTGGCCACTTAAGAGCTTTGTGGACTTGAGAAAGGCAATTCTCCACGTCTCTAGTTCTCTCATCTCTAAGACGGTGATAGTAAATAGGCATGACTGACCCATAAGATGCTCAGTCTGAGAGATGTTCAAACGATAGTCCTCTTACTGTATTTACTATCCTCATCGCCTTTTCCCATCAGAAACTGATATTTCCAGTCCAAATAGCCAAGTATTTGGCCTCACAGGATTGCGGGCTATCAGAGAGGCCAGCACCTTCCTTTGGAGGGCCAGGAGGGATAAAGACCCAGGCTGTAAAATCTCTGTGAATTACCTAGAGACTTCTCCCTCAGAAACTCAGCACAGTGAAAGCAGCATCTGGGACAATAGACCCAGACTTGCAAATCACTTCCTGGAGCTTCTTCCTTATGGATGTATTCAAGAGAGACAATGGTCCATTAGGAGCGGCTCCCAGAGACAACCACAGGCATTGTCAGGGTGCATGCATCTGTGCTGAGGAGGGTAGAACGGAGCCCCTAACATTTCTGGAGAACAGTTGGGTAATTATACCACAGTTAGATGCTACCTACACCAGCTGCACATTTGCCTAAGAGGCGAATGGAGAGAGACCTTTGCTGAAAAGAGCTCTTGGAGCTGAATGCTGGGCCAGGCAGCCGTGGCATGAGCTCACTGTCTTTGGCAACCGACAGACACAAGGCTCCAAGAGCAACAGCTGCCAGGAAGCTCTGCAGGAAGCAGCACCACCCACAGCATCTGGATAAAGCCACGATGGTCAGGATGGACCCAGGACAGGATGCTCAACCTTGGGGCAGTCAAGATACTCTCTAATTGCTTGCCTTGCATTTCCTTTGGATCTAAAGATGCCCAGAGCGGCACTCTACTGTCACTTGCTGATGGATCAAAACTCACATGATGTTATTTAATTATGAAGAAGAACATTCTAAAATTAAAATCTCTTCTAATTTAATAAGATTTTAGGGTCATCAGAAAGGACTGTCTCTTCTCTCCAAAAGCATTAACCATGGAGTGTTTGCATTGGAAGGGAATGCTGAGATTGTTCCAAGCTGATCCTGCATTGTAGCGATGCAGAAACGAGGGCTGGAAAGTTATATGATGCTTTGTACCCACTCACAACGCAGTGAGGGCAAGGAAGGGACTCAAAGCCAAAGCTGATACTGGTCTAGTTTATATTCTATTATTCCCTACTGCTCCTTTTGCACTTAGCTAATAAAATGACTGCAATTAAAACCTCCATTTTAGGGAGAGAAAGTCTTCGGTGCAAATGAAACCTCTGACTGGGGTGGGTCACAGTAGAAACAGAGCTGACTCAGCCACCCACTCTCAGCCCCAGTTGGGGCACGTCATTTCACCTCTTGGTGCCTCTACTGGAAAGCCAATATGCCCTTGAACCGTAGAGGAATAACTCGAGGATTAATAAGCTAATGCGGAGGGCGATGAACGCTGCTGCGTGGTGTGTGGCTCTGTAAGTGAGCTAAATCAACCTCAGCAGGCACCAAAACCGCGGAACGTGAACCCTGATGAGATAATTTCCTTCTTCACAGAGAAGGCCCTCCAACCTAATGAAAAGCTATATATCCCTCTTGGAGACAGCACAGTCCGCAAAAATGCCATAGCACTTATAAAATTTGTAGTGACTATGTACACGTTTACTAAGAATGTTCCTTGTCTGCCCCCACCCCCTTATTCAGAATAGCATGTCATATTTACTAAGCGCTATTATGTGTCAGGCAGCGCCCTAAGGGAATCACATGCATTATCTCATCTAATCCTCCTAACAGCCCTGTTAGGGGGTTGTCTTTTTATAGCTATTGGATAAATAATAAAATGGAGGGTCAGGAAGAGTAAGCAACGTCTCAAGGTCATTGAGTGCTAAGTGGTGGCACCTGAATGTGAGCCCAGGTGAAGGCTGAGCTCCCAACCGTGACTTTGCCCTGCTTGCTGTCCTGTTCCCTTCCAGTACCTGTAGTGTGAGGGCACAGAAGCCCATCACATTATAGTCCTCATCAGAGTAATGACCCCCTGGCAGAAAGGCTGAGACCCCCAAATCCAACAGGAGGGGCGTGCAAATGACCTTAAGGCTCTTATGTTTTCAAGAAAAGCTGAATGGGAGATCAAGAGGGAAGATCAGCTAAATAAAATAATGACGAAACACAAAGACATGGAAGAACAATGCAAAGGAACAGCTCAGGAGTTTTGAAATTGATATCCTGTCTAAAATCAATGTATTTCAAGCATATTTCATGGTATTAAAGCTACAGGACCTAAAATTCAATCACCCTTGTGGACAATTGAATGAAATGAATACAAACACAGCATAGTCCCTGAACGAACATTCCCCATGTGGTGTGGTTCCTGAGGAAACAATAAAAATAATCCAATTTAGTTATTCGGGGTTCACCTTCCCCTGCCTGTAATTAGTGCCGCTCCAATGGGGAAAGCGGAGAACTGCCAACACATAATTACCAGTCCTGATAAGGACCAATGATCTCTCTTATCTACAATTTTCAAATCCCATCTCTTATTATAGATATTTTATCCTCCCTACGAAGATCCCTCACAACTAACTCCATGTTTCTTTTTCTCTTTTCATTCTATCGTCTAGTGCATGAAATAATAGGTGCTCAAAATATATTTGTTAATTGATCTGACCTGTTTTTGTTTGTTAATTCATAAGAGGACTCTGTCCAGGAATTATGGCTGAGGCCTAAAGCTGAAAAGAAGAGGTTCTGAGGACTCCTACATTCTACGGAGAGCTTCTCATATAGGTAGGCACCTCCCTGCAGGTTGTACTAATAGCTAGCAGAGCGAGCCCTGCTACCACCAGTCAAGAATCCCTGCACCGCCCATATAAAGAGAGAGTTGCCAGAGAGCTAAATTCTGGGGGGCATGAGTGTTTGATAGGGGCATTATTTCATTTCCCTTCTTTAATCAAAGTGGGGAAAGGGGCAGCCCCAAGAGAATTACTTGTAAAGACTTTGAGGTACCTACAAGAAGAAGTTACCAGCATTTCATGTCCCAGACTGGACACTGGCTTAGCCAATGGGCTGAATGCCCTGCCCTGTGCCATCATGAGAGGTATGGAAAGGTGGGAGGAAGAAGTGTTGGTAGAGTTCTCTGCATTCCCACATGTGAAGTTCTTGGAGGTGTCAGGGACACAGAGAGAGGGACCTGGACTTGACCCACATTGTCCATTTCCCACCTATGAGGACTATCTTCTTTCCGGGGTATTTCAGCAGCAAAAGGCTAACGGGCAGGCTGCTGGTGTGGAGAGCTGGAGGAGATGGAAGTGGCCAAGCTGGAGCTAGATCTTCCACGTCATAGAAAGGCCTCACAGGCTTCTGTTGAACTCAGTGTGAAACGCTACAACAGAGCCAGCCTCTGGACACCAGCTGTGGAACTTGGTGCCAAAGCAGTTGTTCTCTTTCTACCCCACCTGGGGGGGTACTGCCATCCAGTTCAGCCACCAACCACCCAGAGTTAGCATCAGACTCCACAGGTGTAAGGAGACAGTCCCCAACTAGATTGCCCTTACTTCAAATACCAGCTACATATGGGGTCCACAGGCCACCTATAACTTTGACTGGCAGCAAATTCTGGACTTCCCACAACCCTCTCAGGTTGAATGAGTCACTAGAAAGACTCACAAAACTCAAGAGAGCACCATACTTATGATTGTAGTTTTATTACAAAGGATACACTGAAGACTAAGATTTGGGAGGGATCGCAGAGCTTCCATGGGATCAGGATTCTGCACTGAGTCAGGTTATATCACCCTACTAGCTCCTGCATAGAATTAGGGTACATCACCCTACCAGCACATCAATGTGTTCACTGAGCATTGTATGTAGGGTTTTTACTGGGGCTTCATTACCTAGCCATGATTGATTGACTCATTTGTCACACTCAATCTCCAGCTTCTCTTTCCACCCCAGAGGTCAGGCTGGCCAACAATTGAACTCTCTAATCATGTGATTGGTCTTTCAGGTGACCACCCTCCATCCTGAAGCTATCTAGGAACCCACCAGATAATGAAGTCGCATAGCAAGGATATTCCTTTTTTTTTTTTAAAGATTTTATTTATTTATTTGACAGAGATAGAGACAGACAGTGAGAGAGGGAACACAAGCAGGGGGAGTGGGAGAGGAAGAAGCAGGCTTCCAGCAGAGGAGCCTGACATGGGGCTCGATCCCAGAATGCCGGGATCATGCCCTGAGCCGAAGGCAGACGCTTAACGACTGAGCCACCCAGGCGCCCCAGCAAGGATATTCCTATCACTTAGAAAACTGCGAGGATTTTTGAAGGTCTGTGCCAGGAACTAGACACAAAGATCAGACATATTCCCTATTACATCTCACCAAGGATAGGCAGAGAAGCAGCCACACCAGGAGATGATTATGAGCTCACATAGCTAGTTAGCAAGACATTTAAAAAACTGTGCCCCTCTTCCCTGCCCCCAAACCAGAACCAGAACCTCTACAGGGGAGGAGAGTGTGGTCTGCAAAGAAGACCATATGCCTCTCCAACTCTATGCCTCTTAAGCCATAAGACTTATCTGGCCTACAGGAGGGAAAGAGGTCTGAATCAGAGAGAGACTGAAATTTTAAACTGAGCCAAACTAAATGTTAATAACCAAAAAGAACCTTAGACTTATGGGATTTTCCCAAGATACCATTAAAGTGATGGAAAAGTAGGATTTGACAGCATGGTTGAAAGCAGGGGCTAGAGACATAAAATTGCTTCATGATTTAAACCTCACAGAGCTTAAACACTCATTTAAAGCCGTTTATAGCCAGTAGGATGGCTAATATGAAAACGATGGAAAATATCAAGTGTTGGCAAGGAAGTGGAGCCACCAGAACTCTCATATATTTTTGAGGAGCATAAATTGCTGCAGCTGCTTGGGAAAAATGTTTGGCAGCAACTCTTACAACTAAATGTAAGTGTACCATATGATGCCACCATTCTACCCAGAGGGACATACTCAACAGAAGACATGTACTGTGCTGTTACTAGTAGTACTGGCCGTAATAACCTGAAACTGAAGATTCCCCAAATGGCCGTAACAGATTAAAAAAAAAAAAAGTTGTGGAATGTTCACAAATGGAATACCATGTAGCAAGAAGAATGAATAATCCCAAACTACGTGCAACAATGTGGATGAATCTCACAAACATAATACTGGTAGAGAAGTCAGTCTTGGGAGATAGAGAAAATGTCTCCCTTTGGAGAAAAGGGCAGACTTGTTTGTCGTCTGCTGTAATGATCCAGGCTCCTTAAACTCAAGATTCCTCTCCTGCAATACAAACCTCTAAATGTGCCAGTGTAACCTGACCTTCCTCATGTAACCCAGTAGGATGTGGGCTCACGGAACCAACACGAGGAAATGATGATACTGTAGCTGTAACGGTTGCTGTTAAGTAGTAAAGCTCTGACCCAGCCGTCTCCATATCCTTTACCGGCATCCTGGAAACTGGCAGGCTAATATGACAGCTTATAAACAGGCTAAAATCTCAGACTCTTCATGGTTCTTGACGTCATCATGCTTCCATGTGCACGCATTTGAAAAATAATGCTTGTGTGGGTATATCTACTGATTCGATCTATAGATAATACCGGGAGGAATTCCTATGGAGTTGCCCAAACCCCGCTTATCAGCCTTCTTTCCTCTGATTTAGGTGCACCCATGTATTTTCAATTCTTTCTGTGCATCAGTATCTTAAATGTCTTATAGTGTCAGTTGCTTTCACCGATCACCCCCAGGTGAGGTCTGCACAGCCAAGCCACAGTTCACCCCATCGTGTCTTCCACCCAGCACCTGCCAGGGCAGCCAACAGCTTTCACCTGTGTTCAGTTATCCCTCGCCATACTTTCACACTTTCCTCAGAGCTCCACCCACTGTGACTCTGCTGTTTAATTATTCTCTTCTTCATTAACTTTTTATAGTTTGTCTCTTTGCCCCCTCAATGCATTGGTTTCCCTCTCTTCTAATATCTCAAACTTAAGCTGTATTTAACCTTTCCTTTCACTGTACAAGTCTCTTTCCAGCTGTCCGCAGAGAGGCACACTGCATTCTTCTCTTGCCGTTTCATGGGCTTAGTAGGCTTCCACTGAATTCTCCCCTCCAGGTGATACTATGTCCCTGGTGTCTCCCTGATCAGCTTTAACATTCAGCCATGTGCTCCCACTTCTTTATGAGGCTGTCCCAAGAACAAAGAGCTATCATCACATTTCACATGACAGCCTAGTGTGAAATTGTACCGATGGAAAATAGGTGATGTCTTCCCTAAATCCCGGGCCCCTATTTTGTTGATAATCCTTTTTATTTTGGTACACTATTTCCTAAGAGCAATGTTTCAGATTATTTTTAAAGTGCCTTGCTTGTTACTGGGGTTCTTTTCCATGTAACTTTTTTCTGCTCCAACTACAATTCTACTCTTGAATTTCCCACCCTGCAAAAAAGGTAACAATATCAGAATGGTGAATTAGTCTTCTCTCAATAAAAATGACTATTTAATCTAATTACATTTCACATGAGTGGGCCTAATGCTTCTGAAATAGTTTTGGGTTGAACATTTTCTTAGGCTGAGTCAGATAAACAGAATTCTCTCCTTTAATAGACTTTTCCAATAAAAGGTAAAGATTTAATGTAATTTCTGTTTTTTTAGTTATGAGCTGTGAGTTAAAGAAATGTGTATTTATCAAATTATAAATCATATCAGACTTCTAGAAAAGAACTGACCCTTCCTCTTGCCTACCATCTCAGTAGCATTTCGCTTGTATCTATTACACAGCCCCCATACATTTGAAATTCTCCCTTCAGGAAGTGAGCTTAATTAGCTGGTGGGCTTAAGAGACCTGGCTACAGTGCATGGTGGAGTTCAGGCAAGCTGAGTCTGAGCTGAGCTCTGCAGTCCTACAGGCAGTGTGCTGGACTAATTTATACTCAAGGGTAAAAATTAAGTCTAGTTCTTGGTAGCCGGCCAGGCTGCTGCACAGGGTTAAAGCTGGGGATACAAATTGCAAAGCTGAAATATGCTTAATATGTTCTTCCTCTTCATGCTGTGTGGTATGGAAATTGCTTCCGGGGCCTCTCACTGGCACATTTGTCTCAACTGCACTTATCATGTGACTTTTCAGTTAAAGGTACATTCATGAAAACAAGTGTGACTATTGAGTTGGGAGTCCAAATTAATAGATACTTATTTCTCCCTTAGGTTACAGGTATCAATACTATTCTGTGTATCTCATTTCTCTGTAAGGTCCATCTTTAACCAAAATTGCTAGTAATTAGCTTTCACTATAACTTCCCAGTACATCGGATCCCATGAAAACATACTGCATCTCAAAGTAACCAAGCATCAATCCTGACAGAAGGGTGGAAGAATTTTCTTTTCTCAAACTTCTTTGAGCCTTTCTTGTGTCTGGGTTTCTGGTGTCCAACATCTCTTACAGTTTTCTTTTTCTCTCCATTTATACTTGAGTTATGGGAAGGCCCTGTGAGATGTCTTCATTGGAAAGTTCTATGGATGCACAAAGAACCTCACTCAAGTCAGGCTTTGTAGATCTGAACTACGAAGAGGTGGAGTCACATGCAGCATTGTGCTTCCTTACCTGACTCTCAGCTGGTACTTTAATTGGTTAGAACCTCTTGTCATATATAGATCATAGATCCTTCTACAACTCTGGACAACCCTGGTGACTGCTGAGGTAGACTGGGAGAACTGACAATGAAAACACCATCCCTGAGATATGCCCAGACCACACACCACAAACAAAGGAATTATCTTATCTCTCCATTAGAGGACAAGATAGCCACCAAAAATCTTCTTAATAAATGGATTTAACTCACTTGAAAGAAAAATAAAATGTTATCCAGTTGGTTATTTGATTGCTATCCATGATATGTTCTTCTGAAGTGTTTTCAGGAACAACAACAAAAAATTAATGAGTAGTGTTAACAGATAATGCTGTGAATAAGTATGAGGAATCTTAACTAGTCATGAGAAAGGATGTGATTTTGTGAAAGATCATATACTAGCAACAGTTGCAGAGTAAGAATTTAATTTTCCACCACTGGAAATATTAAGAAACAGTTGAGTAAGTGATTTAAATGCCATAGCTCAGGAACTATATCTGGCTTAGAGTATACAGTCAGGGAAGGGAACAGACATCATCAATTATGACAGCAAATCACAACTACTGATCTCCTCAGGGACTAATTTCCACACTAAACTTTTGGCCCTGTCCCTGGGATTCCCATTAAGAAGGGGCACCAAGGACTTGCCCTCAAGGACTGAGTTTTGCACAATGAAGAGAAGAGGTCATTCCAAAGACTTTTTTGAGAAGCAATAGTGGTAAGTTTTGAACACAAGAAAGATCAAGAAGAAGCCCAAGTAGAGTAAACAACTGCATTCTCACATGGTGGGCCTGACAGTGAGTCTTGTCTGCCTCAGTTCTAGTTAGAAAGGAGTTTGTGACTACACTGACTTGTGTTGTGCCAGAAAGGTGAATCTTGGCAAACTCTGGGCATTTTGTTTTTAGGTCTGATTTCTACTAAAATCATATGTCAATTTGACCTAAGTGCCATAGGACATAACCCTGTGGTTGTGGCATTCTTCCCTTATGTGGACTGATTCTAGCATGTAATTGGTGGCTGTCTCATGTGTTATAACTGGACAGACTGCATGGCCTTAGCCATTTTACTCAAATCAAGGTTAGGAAGTATAAATAAGATCACCTTACCCAAAATGACATCTTTCTGCTTGCAACTGTGTTTTAAATTATTTATTCATAACGATGATGGGTTTGCATCATGATTCAGGTTCAGTTTCTAACCTCTTCTTTCCTTATGATAAGCAGTTTACTTACACAAGGTAGTTGGCTTAGCTTAAGGGTATTTTCTGTGATGATAATATATGGTCCATGTCATACATGATCTCATTATCTGCTCCTCCTGAGGATAATGTCTGAACCAACCAAAAACTTGGGCCAGTAGAAGCAGTTGAACCTTGTCTCTACCAAAGATTCCACGTAATGATTAAGCAGCCCAGTGAAATATGTAGCTCCCAGTTCTCAGTGGCTGAGGATAGAGCTTGGAGAGATCACTGTCATAGTTAATTCCATAACTCAGTTTTAATTTCAAGGGCTATCTCTTTAATCCACTGGATCGAGAGCTAAGGTATTGGCCAGTGATGTCGCTCCCTGTGGTTCTCCTGCCCTTTTGATGAAGCATCTATGAACAACAAACGGAATGCTCTGGAATGGAGTACTGGTAAAGCAGAAAACTTGCTTTTGAGAATTATTCAAACCTTGAATAATCCAATGTTGATTTTTCACTTGAAGCACCTGCAGTAGAAACACTCCACATCTTTCTTTAAAAGTGTGCCGTTTTCAGGGGCTGCTGCATTCCACTTCTGCCCCTCAGTGGGGATCACACATTCAGATCCCAGAGGGACAAAAGATGTGACTGGCTGAGGTGGCTGAGGGAGAGCTGTGACAAACTGCAGAACTCCCTTGCCAAAGAGGCAGCCTGGCTTTAGCTTCCGCCAGTGGCTGCCAGGCAGCAATTGGGGTGACTGCAGCCAGATTTTCTACTCATCAAGAGAAACCAGAAATCTTAAGTTGTTGTTTTTTAAGACTGATTTATTTAAGAGAAAGAGAGAGAGAGAGAGCCCGTGAGTGGAAGGGCAGAGGGAGAGAGACAGAATCCTCAAGCAGACTCCCTGCTGAGCACAGACCCCCCCCCCTGCCGACCTGGGGATCAATCCCACGGTGCTGAAATCATGACCTGAGCCGAAATCAAGAGTCAGCTGCTCAACTGACTGAGCCACCCAGGCGCCCCATAGAAATCTTAAGTTTTTGATTACATCAATAGATTTTGAAATGTTGGCAAATAACTCAAAAACATTTTGAATGCTCTCTGGGCCAAATAAAACATGAGCGCAGAAGATTCAGAGATGGGGCCACAAGCTTACAAACTCCACCTTTAACATGTCCTTGAATTTTTGCTGACACCCGTGTTTCACATTCTTTATTTTTCAGAATTGCTATAATGTTGCTATTTCGTGTGAAGAAAACGAAACCTATTGTTATGATGGTAGCCTCAGCATTTTCAGTAATGAGTACAGATGATTTGTATTGAAACATTATTAGCTAATACGGAATTCTATGAGTTCAAAATATATCAAATTACTATTTTTTTAGGAAAAGCAAGCTATTCTGTTTTAATCCTATCCAGCATAGAATCAGTCTTAGAAACATTTTTGATTCAATAAAGTCAGAAACCCTATCTCTAGCCATTTCCCCTTTAATTTTAAAATCTGTGTACTTCTAAAGGAAATGCAATATATCCATTTCTGGTTCATTTACATTAAATCATTAAAATGTTGCTTATAACCCTTTTGATGTCTAAGATGCTTTTGGAAGTCATTCAAAAAATGTTCTAATCCTTTTCTCCCTGTAGTCACATTTTTGACCAAAATAAACAAGTTCAAACACCAGATGATTCTACTTCTAGGCTAGAACCCAAAACCTGCAGACTCTGTAAATTCTACATAGAGAAAAATGAATGATTTTTTCCTAATTAGCACTATCTCCATTTATTCCATCCCATAGAAACAATGAAAAAAACTCCTCAAGCAAAGAATTCCCAGTTCACAATTGCAAGACACAAAATGTAACCGTTTTAAGCATGACTCTGAGCTGAGGTCAAACCCTTAGATTCTTAAAATAACATGAACTTGATCATGCAGCTCAAAGCTACTGCTTGCTATTCATCTGAATACACACATCACAAGGGCTGAAAAGATACGCCATATGGGAAAGGGATATATATTTATGAAATGATTCTTTATGCAGAGAGGACATACATTGCTTTATATTCACATTCAAGCAGACAGAACAGATCTTCTGTGAGAGATGGAGCTATCCCCACATTACCAAGAGCTGTCACTTAAAATACAATTTTGATTAATATCATTTTCAAATTGAATACTGATTTGGTTCCTTTCCTTCCAACAGGAAATGCGGATCTGTAGGGATACAGGCAGAGAACATATGTAAACTCTGGGGAATGGACAATGATGAAATGACCCAAAACATGATTATTCCTTGCTACTTCCTGAAATCTGTTCCTCAAATCCCCAAACTAACAGTTTTCTGAATTTATGGTTCACAAAAGTGTTCAAGGGTTTTCAGACCACTCACCCAGCTCCACGAAAAGTACAGAAGGGAGGGAATTCAAAGATGTGCACAAATGGGTCAGCCAAGGTTCATTCCTTGAGATCTTCCAGATATTTATTAGGAGTTCATGGGAGGGGATGTTCATTTCTGTAGACACAGGATGGATTTTCCGAAACATAAAGTGCAGGTACTTTTAAGTCTGTGGCTAGACTGAGATAAGCTTGTCTGCTGATGACGGGATTGTTCAAATGTAGCATGTGTAGTTTACTCGGGGGCCACCGAGCAAAGCAGGAGGGGAAGTGGGAGGTATGCCAGGAAGTTTTAAAATCTAAGGGACTTTCCCAGGCTGGAGAGGCAACAATCAGGTGAACCCACAGTCTTCGTAGGGAAGTTTTGCTGACCAACGTGAGGCTGAGCGCTAACCTTAGAGACAGGTAGCTCTAAGCCCAGCAGCCAGCTCTGCATGGTGGGGAGAAGTCCACTCTCGCAGGAATCTCGTGAAACAAGCACGTGCACTTTTGTGCAATCATATTGGCTTCCTTTAGCGTTAATGGGGCCCGGTCTCCTTGTTAAGGCTCAGTCACAAAATTAGCAAATGTTTACATGCTATTTTGTGTGCAAAGCATTATACTGAGCACCAGGGAGGCCTGACTAGGGTTTTTCTTTCTTCCCCCTTCACTACCTGTCCTGGTGCCTAGGTGTCTCTCCACACGTAGCCCCATACCTCACCCACCAAAAAACCAAATGTGTGTTCTTTTCTTTTCCAGACTCCCTTGTTGGTGGCCCCTCCCCAAGGCAATCAGAGGTATACATATTTCTTGGAGAAGAATTAAAATCATCATAAGGAAAGAAAAGAGAGAAATATTTGGTATTTATCTTTTAAATTTCCCAAATAGGGTCTTTTTCTCTTCTTATTAAATTGAGGTATAACAGGCCTACAATAAAGGCACTCAAGTACATGATTCAGTGAAGTTTTACAAATGTATGTATACATGTGACCACCACCCAGATCAAGCCATAAACATTCCCCAAAACTCCAGCAGGCTCTTTTGGCCCCTTCCCAGACAGTACCACCCCCCCCAGGAGGTAACTTATATACTAATTTCTATTACCATGACTCGTTTGTCTGTTCCTGAACTTCATATAAATTTAATCTTAGAGTATATAGTCTTTCTGTTGGCTTCTTTCATTCAGCATATTGTCTTTAAGATTTATCTATGTGATCCCTATTTACATACGCAAAATCAATTTCTTGTTCATTTACATTAAATCATTAAAGTGTTGTTTTACATAATCATTTGATGTCTTGTGATTTTACATATATATATATAATTTATTTATTCATTCTATTGTTGATGATATTTGAGTTATTTCCAGTTTCTATTATGAGCAAAGCTTCTGTGGACATACTTGTGAAAATTTTTGAGGGACATAAACACATTTCTTTTGGGCATATATGTAAAAACAATGCATACTTAGCTTAAGTAGATATTGCCAAGTAGTTTCCAAAGTGTACCATTTTATACTCCCAGCAGCAATATAAGCTCTGCATGGTGGGGAGTGCTCACAACCTTACCAACACGTGGTTTTGGCCATCTTTTAAAAATTTTAGTATTCTGGAAGTTGTACAATGGTATTTCATTGTGATTTCAATTTGTATTATCCTGATGACTAATAAAGTTGAACACTTTCTATGTGGTTATCAGTCCTTTTTATATTCTCTTTTATGTAGTGCCTGCTCAAGTCACTATATATATTTTTAAATCCAGTTATTTTTCTTTTCATTGTTGATTCATAGGAATTCTTTATATATTATGGATGCCAATCTTTTGTCGAACATATACATCACGCATATCTTCTTCCAGTCCATGACTTATCCTTTCACTCTCCTACTGGTGCCTTTTAAAGGATGTAAGTTCTTAATTTTAATGAAGTCCAATTTTTTAGCTTTTTCTTTTGTAGTTAGTCCTTTTTATGTCCTGATTTTTAAAAACTGTTGCCTGTGCCATGGTCATGAAGATGCTCCCCTATGTTTTCTTTTAGAATATTTATTAATTTATTTCACACTTAAGGCTATTGTTCATCCTGAATTAATATTTTAGTGTGAAGCAGGTGGGTCAAGGTTAATTTTTTCATACAGATATATAATTGTTCCAATACAACTTATGATAAAGATCATACTTTCCTCATTAAATTGCGACTCTGTCATGAATCAAGTGACTATATATGTGTGTCCGTTTATGGAAATAACCTTAGAGAACAATATTTGATATGCAGTTTTGACTTCCAAAGTAAGCTCTTGCAGCCCATATCAGAAATAATACTTTTGAAAGCCAACTTTTGTTTTGTTTTGTTTTGTTTTGTTTTGTTTTGTTTTGTTTTGTTTTGTTTTGTTAGAGTCAGGTTTGGTCCAGAAGGGAGAAGCTCTTGAGAACTTGGAGGAAATTGGGCATTGTGTTAGCTTTAAATTGGAAAAAAGACAGAAAGGGACCCTGGCTAATGGCCTTCATCCCTAGAGGCTTCCACTAGACTGGGATGGGAGGAAGGTGGAGAGTGAAATGGGACACAGGCACCTGAAGATGGGGGGAATGGACCAAAGCACCTTGTAAGGAGGAAAGAGTCAACATGAAGAGAGACCAGTACGAATTGCATGGGGATCAGGTGCTTGTTTCTCAATGGCCATTCCAGAGACTATGACCATGTGAGCAGTACAATATGAGGGCTTCCTTCTGACTGCTACTTGCAAATCACCCACATAAGTATCATCTAATACAAGCAAAAACATCCCAAACACCAAGATCTTCTGAGACTCAGATGGACATCCTCCTTCATGTGGGCTACACTGTCTAAAAGCAATACCCTTACACAGTATCTGTAGGTCATTAAGATGGAGACAGAGAGGGAATGTTCAGCTCTTCTACTTGGGTGGAACTAAACAATGGTGACACCTCTCTCCATTAAATGATATTTAGTCTCCTGGACCTAAGGAAGAGAATCATCCCTATCATTAGGCATTTTACAGCTGAATGGGAGGGGTACCATATCATATTTATTGAGATTTAGCAATATCTTTGCCCTCTAAGCTTATTCTCCATATCACAGAGCTGCAAGAGAAACTACACTTCCCAGACTCCTTTGCCAGCAGGGTTCTAGTTCAGATACAGTCAATGAAAGACACTGATATGAGGTCTCAATGGCAGAAGAGAATAAGTCATTACTCTCCCTCTGCAAGCTGTACATAAACGTGTGGAAAGAGAGGAGTGAGGTCTGCAGTGGCTTCCAGGTGAATTCCTATGATTTGCCTGTTGTAGAACTGCTAGAAACACTCCATGATTTCCTAAAAGTAGCAGAGAGTCTCTGTGACTTTCACCCCCTCACCCCTTCTAATAGTTCTATAGGTATGTAGTTCCTTGCATTAAATACCTTCTTGCTAAAATATTTAGAATGACTTTCTGATTTTCTGACTAAACCGTGACCAATATAGGAGGTCACCTTCTTAAGAAACTTTCTTGAAATAGGAAGTTGATCCAATCCATTATTCAACTTTACAACAATTAAATGTTATACATACGAGGAGTACAACTCTTGGGTAAATGGTCATAAATCCGTTTGTCTGCTTGATTCTTTCTGTTGGTGGCCATTTCTTTATTTCACCCAATTTCATCTCACCTGTTCCAATACCAACTCACAATTCCACAAATACTGACTGAACAGACCAATAAAAATTGAGAGAGTTCGATAGAGCAGAAAGTATGAAATGCAGAATCAAAAGGTCTTAAATTAAGATTCTTTGAGCTTCCTCTATTAGGCCTAACAAAAACTTTTGCTTTGTCTATTTCTCAGGATTTAGTGAAACAGTGAACGCACTCCCTTAAAATTGTGAAGTGTTTAACAGATATGAATTACTGTTAATAAACACCTCTCTTAGAAACGATAGAACGTTAATTGTGGGTATGGATCACTGCTGTGATATCCTTTTAGTAATAAAAATTTTAGTAATACCTTTTTAGTGATAAAAATTCTAAGAGGTAGCTCTTAGTTTAGGTCAAGCACTATTCTAAGTTCTTTTCATAAATTAATTCATTTAATTCCCATAATAATCCTATAAGTACGATTATTATTCCCTTTTACTAGACAAGAAAATTGAGGCACAGAGAAGTTAAGTAATTTGCCCAATTTTACACAGCTTGTAAAATAGTGGAGATAGGATTTGAATCCACATAGCCTAGCTACGGTGCCACTAAGAAATTTGGAAGTTGGAAGAATAATATAAATATAAAAAGAAAAATGAGGAAAGAAGTTCAGCTGCCCCCTAATATGCCCCATTCAGCAAGAAGACAAAGAGTCATCAATGTCAGCTGTCAGTCCACATTCCTCCTCTTGACACTGGTGTGGAAAGAGACCATGGAAACAGGTTGCGAACAGCAGCAGCTGTGGCTTTCCACTTGGGGGTAAATGGGTAGGAAAAGCAAAGCATAGCCAGAGGAAGACCAGAAAGCACAGAATGTGCTCAGACTTCAGCAGAATGTTCAGGGCCAGCCAGTCAGAGTACCAGACCTAAGCCAGATGAGAAGCAAAACCCCAAGATGGACATTGCAGTAGCTGTGCTTGGTGACATCATCTGCATTTTCAGGACCCATCTGCAAGTGTCCACACCAGCTAGAAACACTGCATCACATCCAGGAGAAGAGCTACACCCACAGCCTGCTCCCCTGGGATGATGGGAATGCAGACCAATGGCTTTACACTGCTGACCGCATTCTGAAATGGTGCCTGGCACTGGAATCCTTGCCCACTTACCATCTAAACCAACAGACATGGTTGCTTCCTTCCCTCACACTTCCTCCTGCAGCCACCATGTTCATCTGCTTGTCGCTCAGCTTTGCTCCTTCCCTCAGAAGAGCAATAAGAGAAATGGAAACATTTCTACCTTCGTGCTAGGGGAAAACAACCAACTTTTAAAAAAGCCTCCAGTCCTTTGAAAAATATTTAAAGCCTCTTAGTCCTCTGAAAAGTTTTCATACAGTAACGAAAATTACAAAATAGAATGACTGAAGGGGACGAATCTGGAAACAGACCTAATTTGGGAACAAAGAAATGAGTGAGTCTGGTTTTTAGACCTTGTATTTTCGATGAAGGAGCAAAGGGCTGCCGGATGTGGCTCTGGAGGGTTACATATCCAGGGTTGAATGGAGATCAGGGCAGGAGATAGGAATCAAAGTACTGTTTTTGTAGGTGTGATGGTTGAAACCATGAGAGAAGGTACAATCTGAAAGGCAACATGTAGCTGGCAAAACCAAAGAAGTAAGGGCAAGGTCTAGTAACTGCTTTCTGGGGAGATGTGGTAGGGCAGAGATGGCACTCAAGGACTTGAACCAAAATGTTCCAGTCTCCCGCTAATTATTTTTCCAGATCTCTCGGAATGCTCTCTAAATAGTTGGGAAATTTGAGTTAACTTGAAATTAAGAGCCTTTAGAAAAACACAGAGACCTATTGTATTATTGTATTATTTGACATATTCTATTATTCACTCTCCGGGCTTTGAAATTATTTGTACTAAACAGTAATCTCACATGCAAGTGCTTGTCATTTCTCATCAGTTTCAGTTTTAAAAATTAGCATTACCTCAATGGGTGATATACACCCTAAGTTTTCAAAATATTATCCCAACACAATTCTGTTTTTTTCTATTCGTGCTCCTCCTAGGTTCGAAGTTTATTAAGTAGATGAATTTCAGAAGTGCATGACCTCATCCATGTAGACTAAATGAATTCTTACAGCACAAGGGTCTTGGCGAGGTAAAATCTGAGATTACTAAATATGTGTTTGATTGTGGGATGTATTGGATACCACCTTCCATTTTTCGTTCACATCCCACCACTTCTACCGCTCAAATCTATTTGCAGCAACTGAAATAACATGGTGGGGGGGGAGTGACTTGCTGCCTAAATGGTATCTTCCATGGGATTCAAATGTGTGTAGACATATTTGGAGTAGTGAGGTAGTGGGGGATGTGTGGACAGGGGGTAGACAAAGCAGGTTCCTCAAGGAAGAAGTCATTACATGGAATAAAAAGATAAATATGACCCAGTCAGCCAGACCCAACAACAGGGTCTGCCTGCAGTTCAGAGTGGAAGAGACGTTCCTGGAATACAGTGAAGTTTGTAGAACACATGGCATCTTCCCATCCTGCTGCCCTGGTAGCATTTGTTTTTGTTTTTTTTTGAAAAATTGGAGCTGGGTATGTAAACGGAGAGGTGTTGCAATAAACCTTGGGATAATGTGAGGTCCGAGGAACCCAGCTGAGGAACAGCCCTCTCCCCCCATCTGAAGGTAACATAGAGGGAGGGAGTGTTTTCCTTTTTAATTTACAGGAGACTGTGAAGCTGTCATTGGCCTGCGGTGACTGATAGCACTGTTGGCGGCCAGGGTGAATTAGCTGAACCTTGGCCAGGCAGAGGTCTTGTGGAAGGGGTCCAGGTTAAAGGCAGGAGGAATGTGGCTCTGGGAGGCAGGGTCTGCAGGCAGCTGCAGCCGCAAACAGCACAGGCCAATGCAGGGTGGTTGAGGTCAGAGCAGTGGGTGGCAGGGGTCCTTGCAGGCTGATATGAACAACAGAGGCAGTGAGAGGCAACAGCCCTAAGTGGATGCACAGATGGACAGAAGACACTCTTTGGGAAGTCATGTATGTGGGGGGGGGGCCATGGAAGGTACTAGATGAACAACTGGGAGTGGGAAGTTTCAAAGACATGGGCAGCAGCAGTCATAGCATTCCATTCAAACCCACAGGCTGGCATGCTGAGGGTGCTGGAAATATAAATGAAACCTGTGGCTCACTGAACAGGTAAAAAGCAGCTGCTTCCTTAATAAGCTTCATATATAAATACATAGAGGTCAGGAAAGCATAGCCTTGTAGATAGGTATGATTAAATTTTTAAATTCATTAATTTTAAGTTACTGAAGAATTAATGGATGTTTTTAAGATGCTTGCATGCAGTTAATCCTCAGGCATTTTAACATTTAAACCCACTCCTTGTTTCCTTCTAATCTTATTTACACTGTTAATTTGCTTAGCAAATATTCTCTAGCTAATGTCATGTCTGTAAGTGCCCCTCCCTGACTTATGTAACTAAGGGGGACTCAGCTCTTTTCCTGGGTAAACACCAGACACCTGGAGACCAGGGGAGTAAGGCCATCTGGCCCACGGAGTTTGCCTTTTCTTGGAAGAGACGTCTGACAGAAACTGGCAAGGCACTTGGTTATATAAGGACACAGCCCCTGGTGGGAAGGAATGGGACTGTCTTGAGCATCCAAGAGCCTGTAGTCTGAAGTTGTCAAGCCTGACCACACATCAGAACCACTGTGAAGCATAATATGTCCAGTCCTGTTTCAGGACCCCTGTGACAGGCCTGCTGGGTCAGCTGCAAAGTCACAATGTCTCCTTCCCCTGTGGACATGCAGCCTTGGAATCCCACTATCAGGAGCACATGATACTGTGAGTGGGGACCGTTCTATGACTGCAAGATCGTTTAAACATGGTAAAAGATGGGGAAGGGATGAAACCAGCATGCATCCTCCACTCTTTACATATTGCACATCCTCATGAGAATTCTGGCATGCTGGCCATTTTGTAATATTTCTGTTTATAAAAAGAAGCAGCCTGCCTCTCAGTGTCAAATGGGAAGGGAGGAGTTGCAGTTGGGTGCCGTCTCTGCCAGCCATCTTCATTACTGATAATGGAGGCTGGTCACCTTGCAGAGAGGAAAACCGTGCTGAGACTGTGTCCACAGAGCATGGCCTTGAAGGACCTATTTCTCTGAGGACCCCCTTAGGAGGGAGGATTCTCCACATCTGCTGCAGCCTTTGAAATTATTCAAACAGTGTCTTACCAGGGGAAGACTGAGCAATTTTACCTCATGGTGTCTTGAGTGGGAAGGGGATCTAAGAGTTTGTAGAAAATCCCTTCTGCCTGACACCTGTTTCTTGGGATTCTCAATCTTTCCACTGCTTCCTGATAAGATGCTGCTAATTGAGGGTCTGGCAAGGACCAATTAGGTCTTTTTTGGGTCTTGAGCCTATGGCTGTAGGATTGGGATGTATACCATCAGCGCTCCTCTTCTCAAGCTTTTGGATTCAGGACTGGAACTTATACCGTTGGCTTTCCTGGGTCCCCAGCTTGCAGACTACAGATTTGGGGACCTCTTAGCCTCCATAATCCTGTGAGCCAATTCGACACATCTTACTGATTCTGTTTTTTTCTGGAGCATCCTGACTAATACCAATGTATATCTGCATCTGTATCTATACCCTCTTTTCTCTCTTCTAAAGAGAATTCTGATTTTGTTCATAGAGATTCTTATCTCTTGTGTCCTTCAAGGTAATTTTTTTTTTCTCTGCAAGGCTGGGTCTCATTTGGCCTTTTATGACACAGAATTAAGAGTAACTGGGGAGGAATACAAAAAGGCTAGAAAGTTAAGGCTAGTGGAGGAATCAAGGGGCATTTGTATCAAAAAGAAGAGAATGGGTGTGTATATACATATATATATATATGTATATACACGTATGAGAAAACGAAGAAAGCAAAAGTTTTGCTTGTTTTCTTTGTTATAAAATATTGTCGGATTCCGTTGTTTCTTCCATTGTGTCCAAGAAATTCATGTACAGAACTTGAGTACATTTTGATGGCTGGACTGTGCTTTATTGGCTGCAACTCTGTGTTAAGACTGGTCCATGGGGGCCATAGCTTTATGAGAAGCTCCTCTGAATGTCCTCCTACTAAATAATCCATGCATTCCATAGATTTCTATGTTTCTCCAATCAGGTATTTATTTAGCCCTCAAGGAGAGCTAAACTGCAATGCAAGCAATAATTTCAGATCCCTCTTTCCATGGAAGGAAGAGAAGGAGAGAGAAAAAAAGGAGGGAGTAAGAAAGAGAGAGGGAGAGAGAGAGAGAAATCAAACTGTGCGATGGTGACTTTACTTTCCATAATCCTTGAAACAAGACAGTAACACAACCAGCAGTAAATCAGAGTTCTGGGAAAGAATTAAGCTTGAATTCCCTAAAACATCCATTATATATAATCAATCAACTTATCTCCTATGCACCTAGTTTAGTACTAGTTATATACCATCCTTGGGAAAACTGAGAAGTCACCCAGATCATCTGTGTTCTGCAGTTCAGATGAGAAAACTGGTTGAGAAAGGCTTCATCAGTCTCTCCACAGTGGCACTATTAACAACTTGGGCCAGGTGATTCTTTGTTGTGGGGGCCACTCTGTGCATTGTACGATATGGTGCAGCGTCCCTGGCCTCCGTTAGATACCAGTAGCACTCCTGCACCCCCCATTCATAAGCTACTATAGCTCAACCACCAAAAAGGTCTCTAGACATTGCTAAACGTCCTCAGGTGGCAAAATCACCCCGGTTGAGAACCTTCAGTTTAGATCCTTCCTATTCAATACGTAGCAATATAGGAGTCACCCAGAAGCTTGTTGAAATTGTAGGATCTCAAGGCCCATCTACATCTCACGGATGTTTGAACCTCTGTGTTTTAAGAAGATCCCCAGGTGATCTGCATGCACACCAAGGTCAGAGAGGCACTTCCATCATGCTGAGGCCAGCTTAATCAGAACGCTGTCGGTCATCTGCCATGAGCAAGATAGCGTATCTTGCCCTGCAAATAAACTGATAAATAAAATTACATAATCCAGGTCTCATTGACCACCCAGTTCATACCTGTTCAGCTAAGCTAAGTGTATTATACAATTATTCTCATACACATCTATAGAATCAAATAATATGTAGCCAAAAATCATGATGCAGATCTATATTTATTTACATGTACTGATGTTCATAATGTATCTTGTTAAGTAAAAAGCAAAGTGCAAAATAGTATATGCTGTACAGTCTCAGTTTTGTGAACACAATTTAAATTACATGCACATAAGAAATCTATCAGAGTATATAAGCAAGAAAAATTTTAGCATCTCTCAGAAAAAGACATTAGGGGTGGTTGTATCTCCTTCCTTAAAATATTTTCAGGATTTTTCTGAATTTTTACAATGAGTGCATATTATAATTAGCAAAGAGAAAAATCTGTTTTTCAGTTGTGCAAAAGATGACCTTAACAGCTACATCCACTCAGCCTCACAGTCTGTCCTCACAACAAGGAAGTCCAAGATTCATCAAATATGTCCACATTATGCCTCTTCTGGCTGAAATTCATCCATTCATTCTCCCAGAGCCACGGTTGATACAAAGGGTAGATGTGACTCTGTAACAGGCCCCATGCTAGAGGGAAGTGGGGAGGGGGTGCTCTAGAATGAAGTGTTAGGTGAGGCAGAGACCAGCTCGTGGTTCACTGGTCCATTTCCTCTTACTCCTTTGCTTCTTCGGATTAAAGGAATATGAGCAGAAGTGAGATGTGATGCTCTGGGCCTGGCCCTCAGATACCTGCCAACTGTGAGTTGCTGTACCCTTCCTACTTAAGCTGGGTAGGTATAGAGGGGACAGGTGAGACAGATGGCAGAGTCACCCTGGGCCCTAGCATCATATATTGAAGCAGAACAGGCCACCAATTGGGAGCATATTTTGGACTTTATATAAGCAAGTAATAATAAACCTTGATCATGTTTGAAATGCTAAATACTTTGGGGTTTCCTGTTACAGAATTTTTGCAGTAGGTTTTGAATGAAGTACTACTGGTGTAAAGAGGAAAGAAAAGCAATAAGGAATTAATATGGGAGTAGTAGCCCTCTGAAGGAGGACTAGTTTGAATAAAGTGGATCACTGTTGAGTCTCATATCTAGGCTTACGGGAAGCACTTACTAGCACAGATGATATAAATGGAAGAGGCCAGATAGTTGGGCCCTGCCTGATAACTAAATGATGAAGAGTGAATTAAAAAGCACTATGTCTTCTTTAGAAAGATTATCTATACCAGGAATCTGAGTTCACTGGTCACTAAGCAGAGCTACACTGTCATTATACGAGCAGCTGTAGGTGAAGGGCTATCAAGCAATTCCATTAGAACCCTAAGTCTTCTTGCTTCCTTGCTCCTCCATTTAAAATTGCATTCAGTTAAAACTTGGCACCAGGCTTGTCAGCCCAGATGTGAAATTTTATTGTCAAACAAACAGCCCAAAAATGTAAAAAAAAAAAAAAAAAAAAGTTTCCGGAGATCTCAGGCTGTTGTGGTTGAAAGGTTCTTTTACTGAAAAATTGAGCCAAAAGATAGAAACTTCCATTTAAAATGTAAAATTTTGCAAAGAGTTACTGCTTTAAAAAAATATTTCACTCTGTTTACTTGCCAGAGCCTTTGAAATAGCAGCCAATAACAAAAGAAAACAAATCACTGATTAATAAACTGTTTGGGTGGGCATGTATAAGTTCTTTTCCCCCGTCTCTCTACTAAAATGAAAGCTTGATGCTGAATAACAAACCTTGACCTACAAATAACATCTCTATTTTCATGGTTTCCTTTCTTGGTCTTTTACTAGGCAGGAAAGTAGCACAGTCTGGATGATATATTGACAACTAACACCTGCCTCCAGAGGAGAAAAACAACTGTTATTAAAACAGGAGGTAACCTCTGAGCACTGCCTCACCCAGTTGCAGGGCTGAAATTCGGCATCACAGGGTATTATGTGAAGCCAAAGCCACAAAGAACCAGAGAAGCTACCTCTTTAGAGTAAAGGGCTACTTTGTTAGAAGAAGGGGACACCAAGGCTACCTAACACCTTCAGTAACTTAGCATTGTAGAAAAGAGTCAGAGGGTGGGCATGGAAGTTGTCACAAGAAGGAGTAAGAAGAATGGCACTAAACCATGGCAAACTGCCAGAAGAGGGAGCGTAAGTAAATTACAAATCTCTTCTGGAGCATAAGCAGAGACAATGTTCTTGATTAAGCGTGACTACTCCACACCAAGCTGTAGAGCCCTGGAAGTCCGCACAGACCACCAGGGAGACCCAGACCACCCCTGGAGGACCAGTGAGCTTGTGGGTAACTCTGGGAACACATAGGCAACACTCTCTGCGGCCACAGCTCCTTTTATTGCCTGAAAGATACGATGATACAACCCATGCTGGGAGTCTGTAGGGCTTAATAAGTTCATATGCATAGGCACTGAGAAGCTTGGAGAAAAGACTGAAATTATATTATTCCTGGCTGGAATGTTCCTTTTAAAATTCCTTTTAATTACAGTGCCACCCTTGTAGACACAGACCACTGTGAGGTCCTGAGCTGTATCATAAACTTATTCCCACCTAATAAACCTCCCCTCTTGGCATTTCCTCTCTAAAACGTTTGCTTTTACCCCGAAGCCTTCTCTGCCCTGGCCTACCAACTTCAGGGGGAATATCAGGAGGCTAAAACTGGACGAGGACCAATAGAGCCTCCAGTATAATCATGCTGTGTTACCGAGGAACCGAGGGACTGACTCAGAAGGACCCTGCTTGGAGTTTGAGTGCCAGAAAACACCAAGTCACCTGAATGACTCTCAGACTCAGCTGTTTTCTAGAGCTTTCCGACAGGGCTCCTTCAAAACAACGATGTTCCAAGGGCTGTGCCTCCACACGTGGACAGTCCACAGCAACTCAGTGTCTTTCTGTCTCTCTCTCCCTCCCATACCTCCCTCCCTCTCTCCTCCCCCACTCTGTCTCTCTCCTGCATGTGCATGTGTACACACACACACAGTTAATGAGTTGAATTTCCTCCGCTGTGAGGAGTGTGTGTGTACTTGGGCGTATGTGCTTAAATTCCGGTGTCGGTGAATACTTGTTGGGATGAGAATCCAAGATGTATATCATTTAGCAAAATCACAGCACTCAGTTATTCTAAGTTTAATAAATCGATGACTCACAGGTTTCCACAAAGAACACTGTGTCTTCCTAGTACTCTGCCATCTGAACGCATGTGAGGGTCTCCACCCTCTAGGTCTCCTCTGCCTGGATGTGGACTCCAGTATCCGGCTGGATGTGAAGGGGAGATGTTTTGAGACTCAGGACCTTAAGTGCTACTTCAGGGTCAGGTTACATAACAACGGTGGCTGTGGGGCCAGCCTCCTGATCTGTTCACAGAAACCAGCTCAGTCTGAGGCCCGCCAGGCTGGAAGCTGTGGGAGAATGGAGTCATCGTCCTCCTTTTCCGAAAAGGCACCATTAACAGCAGCAACAGTGGGAGAGTCCCCAACAACTTCTCATACAGTAGAAGCTGACAAAACAAAGTTCTGGCAGAAGATAAAAGTTGTGGTTGTCCCAAGTGTGGCTGTGGCCTGACTTGCAGATGGGTTCAAGGTCTACACAAGCTAATCTTTGAAAAATTCAAGAAAGTGTTTGTGCATGCATGGTGGACGTGGAGCAAGTAGAGAGGTGGCTGGCTTGTTTTAAGGAAAGAGATGCTGAAGAGGTTGCAGATTGGGGCAAAAATAGGGGCTTTGGGTCTTTACTGTTAACCACAGCTCATTGGTAGTCGCTGGCTGGGTTGGTGAAGCCTGGAACACGCAAGTAATGCAAAGTTAACACTTTCATCATGGATCATTGCCTCTTCTTAGTGTAGAACAGTATCCCCAGGACTGAAAGTGTTAGGTAGTGTTCATCCCTCCAGGCCCAGCTTGTATTAAAGAATGACCTGAGCTCCAAGACATTTTTAGTCAACTGATGCATGGAAAAGCAATATTTTGGTGTAATTAGAAAAACTGGGTTTGAACTCTAGCTCTTCTTGCTGTTTGATTTGGGCCAAATTACACATGGTGAATTCTCAATTTACATTACAATTTTAAATGGGCATAATAATACCAACCTCACAGGATTTATGGGGGAATAATTTATTTACTTCATCAATAAATATTTACAGGGGGGCACCTGGGTGGCACAGCGGTTAAGTGTCTGCCTTCAGCTCAGGGTGTGATCCCGGCATTATGGGATCGAGCCCCACATCAGGCTCCTCTGCTATGAGCCTGCTTCTTCCTCTCCCGCTCCCCCTGCTTGTGTTCCCTCTCTCGCTGGCTGCCTCTATCTCTGTCAAATAAATAAATAAAATCTTTAAAAATAAATAAATAAATAAATATTTACAGGGATCAACTATGAGTCAGACAATTGAGACAGAATGATGAATGAAAAGAAACACAGTTCCTTCACTTACGGAGTTCGTCATTTGGTAGAGCGTGAGAAATAATGTATAAAAAACACATTAACCCAATGGAATCAAAGGCACTGAAGAGACACTTTGATCACTAGTTTCCATTGCTAGTATTTCCATTAGGACTTTCCTGCCTACAGACAGAAGCTCCAAAATAGCTAGGAATTTTATTTATTCTGGCATTGCTAAATAGCACATAGTAGGCAACCAGGAAACATTTGCTAAATGAGCAAGTCCAAATATTTCTCATAGCTTTTAACAAGCTTTCTTAGTTCCTGTAGAAGTAAACCTGTTTTGGACTGCAAATGCCTGTATTCCCCCACACGCTGCACAGGGCTGATTTGTTAAAATGATATTTGTGTCTGAAGTATTTTCCTTAAAACGTGTATACACACATACACTTATTTACATATTCACACTTAACACTCCAGTTTGGTAATCGCTACTGTGTATTTTCCCTGAGCTCTGAGAACAAGCATAAGCCTCACAAGTAGGCAAAACCTGTGATGCAGACTCCTACGAGCTCTCAGCGGTGACACGTGCTCTCCCCTGTGCTCCTGAGTTGAGGCTGTTCTGTAATGCACGTCATTTGCTCCACTACGATCTCTCTTCCAGCCATTCGTCTTGTGTTCTGGGGGAACAGTTTTGATCCCAGATGGCTGAGGGAAGATGCACAAGTGCTGGGGCCATAGCTGCCAAGTGAAAGCAAAGAGTATTCCACCAGATGGTAAAATTCAAGTTTTATGGAAGCCCAAGGTGCCTTCAAGGCAACGGTGGTAAGAAGTGGAGAGAGAGAGCAGAAGGCTGTGAGAGCCTGGTACAAATTCTTAGACATTCGCAAGGGAAATACCATAGCAGTTGGGAGGTGTGACCTGATAGGTTCAGACACCATGGCCAGAGGCATGCCATGCCTTCAAGAGATATGAGGCATGGAAGAGCTATTACTAATGAGAAAATAATCTCTCCGTAGAGAAGATATTCTAATGGGCAATACAGTGTGGATCTCCCCATGCTCTCCCTCCTGGAATGTAACCCTCTGGGTGTGCAGGGAGTTGAGAAACGACTCAGACTGGCTTAAAACAGAAAAGAATGTATGCAACAATGTTTCCAAAAACCCAAGGGTAAGCCTGATGCCGACCTCAAAACAAAGGAGATTATAAAGTAAAAGCGGTAAGGAAACTGACTCTTCAAACTCCTCCTCATGATGAATACATTTTGTTTTCTCTTTTATTACCCTGGCTTTCTCTGCTTCTATGCACAGCGCCATTAAAAACATGACCAATGATGGTGTCTATCTACCTGTAAAAGACTAACTTTCTCCACTTCATTCCACATTCTTAAGAAGAAGTATTCCTATTGGGCGAAGGTGGGCCTAGTGCCCACTCCTGGACCTATGGCCAGAGGTTGGTTCATATCCTACGAACATAGCCACCAAGAGCCATGGTGGCAGACAGGTGGGGAGGAGCAGTTCCCAAAAAGAGCTGAGGGAGGAATAGGGGTGACTTGCTGTACATACAACCCCGTGAGTTTCCACCAAACTTCCTGATTTAGGACATATAAATATGCCAACACGTAGTTTGAAATCTGCCCCTAGGTTTTTAGTTGGATGCAGGATGAAGCGGACTGAAGTTGGCCTCGTCGTTGAAAACCCGGGTTCTTCATTTTGCTTTGTGGCCTAAGGCAAAGTCCCTCCCTCAGGACATCAGTTTCTTCTTTTAAAAAATAAAGAAATTGCCTTAGGCCAGTGCTATATAAATAGTTATATCAAAAATATTTTTAAAATTCTAATGTTTATTACCCATTGACAATAAGGCTGCTTAGGTTAAACTGAGGTAAAGCAGTATTTACCTTTTACTGAAGTTATGGCAACTGATATCTCAAATAGGAAGTCCTAATGGGGTGAAATTAATATGTCTGAAAACTAAAAAGTACGGTGAATTTATTACTCATTCATAGACATATTTTCATTGGCTAACTCCTTCAAAATAGAAGCCCTTCGGAATGAATAACAACAACAATGGCTACCATTTTCCTGGGTTTCTGTTTGTCAGACTCTGTGCTAAGACTTCACTGGATATTTTGTTTAGTTGTCACAGTAATACTATTAGGTAGGTAACATTTTTAGTCCTCATTTGACACATAAAGAAACAGCTCTGGCCTAAAAAGGTCTTCCAGTAAAAATATGTCAAAGTCCAGTTTCAAAGCCAAAAGATAGAACACTATCGCATTAGCTGATCCTTGCCCCTTAAGTTAAAATTAAATAAAAGGTGGTAGAATACATTTTAAAATTATACAATATGAATGCATGTGTATTATATATGTATCATAAATGTGTCCTTTCATCTCTGATATTCCACACTTCCATGCATGTGCCAGAAAGGTATAGGTGCATATGAACGTTTACATGGAACCTATTCCCTTGTCTGAAAGGCATGACAGTGTGTCAAGCATAGAGCCAGGTACGTGGGGGATACTTTCCAAGCACAAGCTCGACTAAATGAGGGCACAAAGTTAAGTTTTTCTTGGCCTGGGTAGGGTGATTCAAGCCTTGATGTTTTCCTGCTTGGGCCATGTGGTTTGGGAAGTGCTGTTGTAGGGTGTGTGAGTTTGTGACTGCTCACGTGTGCACACGTGTGTTTGCATGGCTGGGTGTTTTCCAGAGTGGAACAAGAAGGATTAACTTTCAGCATTTGGCTTATCCTAACCTATAGCAGATGGGCACTGGCTTTAAGTTCTCATAAAGTTAACCCCAGGAGACTTGTTAAATAATTTATCCTCAACTTTGGAAGAGCAAAGGAATAAGGTGATTAAGAAAAATGGAAAGCCACATGATAATGTGCCATTGATGGAGTGGGCTTGTCTTTCACTATGGTCCATGGTGGGTGTAGTAGTTGGGCTTGATTTGGAGGGGTTGGGGAAGGAGAGTGTTAGGTCTGGTTCAGGGGAGCCCTTGGAGCAGGCAGCTCCTGACTTTATCCCAGCAGCTGTGGCAGAGAAAGTGAGAAAAGCCTCCATTCTCTACTCAGGGAAGGGCCTCAACTTTAAAACATACTGAGCTATGCTAATTTTAAGGCCTCCCAATATAACCATTTTATTTCATCCAGCTGTGGGGCCTGACTTTGGGTAGAAAGGAGAGCCAGAGAGAGAGGGAGGGCAGAGCTGGAAAAATAAATCTACAGGATGCCTGTCAGTACCTGTTTTTAACTTACGGGTGTGGGAGCTGTAGCAGAAGTCACATGGGTGATTTAACAGAGACCACCACCCCTTGCTGACTATGAATGAGCTTCTTTCCTGTCCCCACTGCCAGCAGCTGGGGAAGCTGAAGCCCTGCAAGCCTCAGTCATGAAGCTTTCACATTCATGCCCCCTTTTAATAAGATGCCATGAGCATAGCTCACTGCCAAATACTCACCTCCCCACCTCATTGAAACAACTTTAAGGAGACTGGGTTAGTCAGGATCTGTGGTTGCAAACAACAGAAACTATTTCTAGCTAGCTTAAGCAGAAAAGGAATTTTTTGGAAGGAGATTGGATAACTTGCAAAATCGAGGAGCAGGCCACATGTAGAACTGGGCTTAGATGTAGACGGTATACAGGGGCCAAGGGAAGCCAGGTGCTGGATGCACAGTGAAGGTCATGCCAGAAGGGTCTGGATGACACAGCAGCTCCCCAGGAAGTCCCCACCACTCAGCAATGCCTAACGTTGCTGGTACTGCCAGAACTCACCTTTAAGTACCCCCATATTTCTCTGTATCACTCACTAGAGATTCGAAGGCCAAGGCAGTTGCATCCAACCCCACATGCCAGGGGTTGAAAGAGGAACTGCCGGAACTGCTTCTGCTTTGAGGCGAGGGGCAAGCCCTGCCTCCAACATATCTTGGAGGATTCAGAGGCTGGGAAGAAAACTTCCAGATACTTACAAAAGAGCTTTCTCTAAAATTGAGAATCCCCTCTTCCCAGAGATGGATAAAGTATGAGTCCCCAGTATCATAAGGGGCCCAAAGACTGGAAGAGATGGTTCATATTTTGTACTTTCTAGGAAGTTTAGATTTCTCTGACCTGGGTTCAAAGAAGAATCAGTTTTGAGGTTGTATGTCCAGGAAAGTTAACATGAAGGTCTTTTGGCCCCTATAGGTATGGCTCTGTCGCTATGACATCCTTGGAAGCAGAGAAGGGAAGAAGAGTTGGAGAAGTTTCCTGCTGATAAAACGATGGTCCTCTCTTTATAAGTTGCCTGAGTGATCTGATCCTACGAAGAAAATAAAAAACAAGTGTTTGTCTCTTTAAGCTCCTCACCAGACACAACAAGCGCTAGGCTGGAGATGTAAGGACAGAGCCCAGGGTGCAGTCTCTACTCAGCAAGTATTTATACTGAATCCGCAGCAGGCAAGACAGGCCCCCTAACCACTCCTTCCACTACTTTGGCCGGGGCAGGGGGGCAGGGGAGGGGGGCATGGGGGATATTTCCCAGATGTTCATCTGCTTTGTCTGATAACTTTTTATGGGAAGCACTGCAGATAAGGGGAAAAACTGCTCTAGGAATGGGAGACTCTGCCTCAAGTGAGCAGTGTGATCCTGGGCACTTCACAAGACCTTTCTGGACCTTGGTTTGAGAGCCAGGAGGAGGAAAACAAACAAACACACACACACACTTCTGGTCTTAAAATTAACCAATTAACCAAAGGGCTATCAATTTAAAATACAAAATAGATTCTCAGTGGCTAAAGAGCTGGTAGCTGTAAAGAAATGAAGAAAAAATGTAAACTCTAAAAGCACTGCCCTTCTGAGGTCTAAAGGTTCCCATCTCTAGGCTGAATTTGAATTTCTTCTCCATTGGGGAAGTATGTCTGACATGGCAAGTGTCCCCAGTGCCAATCACCCAGGGCTGATTAACTTGGTGGAGGCGTTTCTTCTCCCCCAGCTGAAGACAGGTGGCTGTTCAATAATGAGCAAGCCGAGTACGGCCCGGGTTCAATGACAAAGATGACAATTCACTGTGGGAAGGAATAAGAAGAGTTCAGCGAGATAAGTGAGCGTCACGTGTGACTGCGTGTAAGACAAAGTAAGCACAGCTCAGCTGTCTGTCTGAAGGGCAGCAAACAATGAACAAGGACAGCTCTCCTTCTTAACTGTCCACTCTCCTTCCCAAGTGCCATGTCTACCGCCACCAGCAATCCTCCCCAAGTTAGTCCATCTGCTTATTCAGAAATACACCTAGCACTGCACAACTGGGATGGTTCGACGAAGAACACTCGCTGCCACCTTATGTCTAGCAGCGTGACCAAATAAGCTGGGTATTTGACTCAAGTGTTCAATTCTCGTGTCCTATGGCTAAGCCAATTTCTCTGAGTTCTTTCTTGGCCTATTACAAGAAAAGGGAGAGGCAGGAAAACTCAGCATTTGAACATATAATGTGTTTTTGCAGAACCTGTCCTTGGAGGTGCTCAAGGCCATTGCAGAGATCTTCCCCAGGGCAAGAGGCTGGGATTCTTGTCTGGGCCTCCTCTGTCCTCTGGGGAGATGAGGGGTGACTCAGGCAGGCCTGGGACACGGGGGTAGTTTGCACTCGAGCTGGTCTCTGGAGACACATTCTCTCAGCCTCAGGTCAGGATGAGCCCTGCTGGCAGTAATGTGGGTCTCCCCTCTGTTCCTGGATCTCTTGGACCAGTTCTGATTTTTCATGCTCCATCCCTTGAACTCTCAAGAAACTTGGAGTTATACATCCTAACTTCTGATTTGAAGAGTAGGGCCAGTGACCCGTTCAGGCAGCAGACTCTTTCTTCTTTTCCTCTTCTCATGTTAGTTGTTTTTGTGTTTTGTTTTGTTTAAAGATTTTATTTATTTATTTATTTATTTATTTATTTATTTGACAGAGAGAGAGAGACAGCCAGTGAGAGAGGGAACACAAGTAGGGGGAGTGGGAGAGGAAGAAGCAGGCTCCCAGTGAGGAGACTGATGTGGGGCTCGATCCCAGAATGCCAGGATCATGCCCTGAGCCGAAGGCAGATGCTCAACGACTAAGCCACCCAGGCGCCCCTATCATGTTAGTTGTTAACCACATGTTACTTATGGAAAAATATTGGTGGGGTTTTCTTCCTGCCAATGTAGCAGACTACATATTCTGAAAACCCCACCCACTACCAAATACCTAGAAATGCTAGGAAATGATAACAAACAAGAAAGTCGAGGAAACACTGAGGTGCCAAAAAATGAAGAGTGGAGGCCACAATCCAGAGTGAGAAGTAAATATCAAGGCAGGCAGTGATGAGAGTGTTGGACAAATTTGGTGCCCTTGGGTTTTAACAATGACACAGGGGACCAGGGCTGTGCCAGATGGGGAGCTAGAACTAAGACTCCTGTCAAAATCTGGGACTTGTAAAGTCAAAGTATAGATTAAGGAGAAAAAATGGTGTACCGGCAAAAGGAGATGACAAGGAAATATGCATGACTTGATTTGGGTTCTGAATGGTGAAAAAAAAGAGTTCCTGGAAAATTTGCAGCCTCATGTTTGTCATTCTGTGGGTGTGGGGGTTTGAATTTACACCACCTGCATGGTTGAGAACACCCTAAGTAGAGAAGTTAACTGAGAAGTTTTCCCAATAAGCTATCTGGGACATCTGGTTGAAACCCACGCAAATCCTCTTTGGAGAATGAAATTTCCTAGGCCTTAGAAGATTCTCACAAAAGTAAAAACCAGAATTAATAAAATCAAGAGACACAGAGTATTGTTTGGCTTGGCCTATGAGGCACCCCACCCTCCCATATACCACACATCTTCCCTGGGGTGCCACTGATATTTGGTAAACAATCATTCCTTGTAGTTCTTTGAGAAAACCAACTATTGACATTTTACAAGTAGCAAGATTCAGACACAGGACCCCTTGTCTTTAGTTAAGACTTCCTTTCGAAGGAAGTTCCAGTTAGTTCTAGTGGGTATTTAACATGTTTATAGTCCACTATAGAGCTGGGCTCCAAAGTCAGATAGATCTCACTTGACTTCAGCCCACCATATGTCACATGACACTCTTAGCCTCAGAGAAATAAGGGTCATAAAAATATCTATTTAATATGGTTGCACAGAGTTTTTAAGAAGGTAATGCATGCCAAGTGTTTAGCATAATTCCCTGACACATACTAAATACAACAGCCACAAAACGTTGAACTGTTATTAATATTTCATAATTGTTTGTTATTGTAATTTTATTCAATTTTATACTTGCATTCTGAGACTAGAGAGCTAGTTTTACGAAAGGCTACACTACAAGTACAGCACTTGCCTTACATAGAATGGCCAGGATCCTACTTTTATTTGCTGAAGCTTCATGGATAATAATATTTTATATGTGAACAGTACTATATAGTCTATAAAGCCCTTTTGCATCCATTTTCTCATTTGCTCCATTATTTCATTAGTAGAATGGGATAGATTGAATCCATTTTGTGATTAAAAACAAACAGGTTTAGAGAGACTGAGCACCCAGCCCTGTTAATTGCTAGAACAAGAATTCCCCATGTCTTCTAAGTCTTAGTCCAGTGACCTTTCCAATATGGCAGCCCACTTCATTCCTAGACAAGCAACCTTACAGTTCCTTCTAGGAGCTAGGACTATAGGCTGGGGATGCTGTGCTGTTCTGGATGTAGTCTGCACCATGTAGTCTGCACCTACATGGGGAACATGTAGGAGGGGCACCTCACCCAGAATTAGGAAAATCAGAAAAGACTTACTAAGACCCACGGCTCTCAAACCAACCTCCAGTGAACACAAGCAATGGTAGCTCCTCCAGATCTCTCTCCCAAAGAACCACAGCCCAAAACTGACCCTTTCGCTTCCCCTACATGATCCCATCCCCACTGATTTTAACCCAGGCACAAGAATTCTGTTGTTCTGAGTCAGGTAAACCACAAAGGCCAGTGACTCCCCCATTGTTAGGTGTTTGCCTGAGAAGGGATGAGTTGCTGCTTGAATTACCAAAAGCTGAAATAGACGATAGACCAGAGTGGGGGAGGAGAGAATATGGAAGGGAAGCATTGGGAGGGGGTGGAAAGGAACAGCTATGCCCAACCCCCCCTTCTCTCATTCCCACGTTACACTTTCCCGGTGACACAAGAAACGGTGTCTCCAATAGGAGAAGAAAATGTTGAAAAACTTTCAAGGGACATTAAGTTTGTGTTGAATGCCTTCTTTCTTCCCTCTCTAAATCCTATCCTATCTCTCAGCCTCCCACCCCATCCACCACACACAAGTGGAGATATTTTATGGGCAAATAGAAATAAATTAGGGCCATTATAGAAAATAGAAAGGGGGTAGGGCATAGGGGAAGTTAAAAGAGGAGGAGGTGCCCATTCCTTTTTCTATCCCGCCTACCCAGATGCCCCCAGCAAACCCCAGAACCATTCCAGCTTCCGCAGACCTTCAGTTCCTCCCAGAGCTTACTGCCAGGGGAACTAGGTAAGTATCCACAAATTTTTAATGGTTTTCTTTGCAATTTGGAGCTGTAAAATGACACATACTGCAGTTTCATTAAGGTGTAATTTTTGAATAAATATTTTTAATAAAACCTTTAAATCTACTTCAGTGTTTGGGTTTAAATCATCTCTTAAAATTGAATATACATGATAAATTATAGTCACAAGTCCCTCAATTTTCCATAAGCCTAATGTTTCTAGTTATAAGGTTTTAAGTTACAGGACATTTTCAGCACTGCTTGGAGTTGGAGTGTGATTTCATTTTACAGCTTGGGAAACATTTCATATAGTAAATATACTTCAAATAAGTCTATGGAATGAATGAATATTAGAAAAGCAAGGAGAGTTTTAAAAGGCAGGAGCGGTGGGGCAGGAGAAGAGGGAGGTAAAGTCTAAATGGGATGCAGACATTTCTGGGGACATGTGAAAACAAAACCAAACCTGGCGGGACAGTCTTAGTCCCTTCAGGCTACTATAACAGGATATCATAGACAGGATGGCTTCAACAACAGAAATTTATTTCTTATGGTTTTAGAGGCTGGGAAGTCCAAGATCAAGGTGCTGGCAGATCCAGTGTCTGGTGACAGCCCTGCTCCTAGTTTGCAGGTGGCAATCTCTCCATTGTTTCATCACACAGCAAAGAGTAGAGATAGCAATCTTTTAAGGGCACTAATCCCATTCATGGGGGCTCCAACCTCATAAACTAATCACCTCCCAAGGTCTCCACCTTCAATGATATTACATTGGGAATTAGGATTTCAACATATGAATTGGGGTTGCAGGAGAAAATACAAAACATTCAGTCCACAGCACAGACCTCAGGAAGCTAAATTTCCTGAGAGAGAATCCTTGAAGACAGAAGCCAGCTACGCCAGTGAGACCTAAAAGAAAGCCTCAGCCATGAGGAGGGAAGGGTAACTCTGTGCACAGTGAGACCATCACCTACTTCTGCTCCCGGTGTAGCATTTTTGGACTCAATGTGGGACTCAGTGGACAGCAGCACGGGTAGGAAATAAGAGGGTATTCTTTCTCTAAAACTCTGGAAAATATATAGAAAGGCTGGGGCAGTCCTGCTGTGAGAATGCTCCAACTGAGTGTGATAGAGAATGGAAAGTAAGAGAAAACATGACATGCCACTGTGCTGTGCATATGGCACCCAGGGGGTGGCCTGGCACAGGAAGAAGGTGGTACCCAGTAGAAGATGTCAGAGAAGCAGCGACACCCATCAACACATATCAAAATATTGGAAGGGCATTCAATAGAACTGGGCCCCTCATGGACAAGAGGGGTCGAGAGCTGGCAGGCTGACGTAATTTTGTTAATCTGCTCTCAGGCTGGGGAGACTTGAGTTACACAGGTAACCACTAATTGGAATTCCAAACTCCTGTGTCTAATGCTTACTCCCGTTCTGCTCTAGCCCGTGCCCAACAACTATCACACAGTTGATTTTTACTTACCAGAATCACACACACGCACACACGCAGCTTACGAATAGGCAGATCATCAATATATTCAAACCAAGAAGCTCTCTGAAGTTAAAGATTATATATTAACAAGGCCCTGAAGAATCGGGAGAGATCACCACTGCATAGAGCTTTGCAGTGATTTTAAACACACTGTCACACACATTTCATTTGGTCCACATGATGAGCCAGTGAGGGAAGCACTGAGTCAGGGAACTTGACATAAAACCAAGCAAGTACAGCTGTGTAGGTGAAACTCTGAACAGAGATCTCAGGCTCTCACTAACTACCAGCTTCTTAGCAAAGCAAGGCCTCCCTACTCCTGTGAGCCAGGCTGATGTGGTTGTTTGAGATCTTATCAGTCCTGGAAGGGGAAGAAGTGAAATTCATGTGGACTTCTGGAAAAGATTGGGTATTTTGTCTTCTACTTGGGGATTTGGTTCTTCTTGACAAGGGGATGGAACTCGATGAGCTCATGTAAGGAACCAGTTCTTAGAAACTTGGTTTGTTTTGAATTGTATTAGTGAGGCTTGTTTTAAGATGTGTCTACCTGTCACAGTGACATATGCCAGTGTATTTGTGCTGAAGCAGCCCTTTTAAGAACACTCCACCACAAAAAGGGGCCTGAAAACTTTGTAGTTAACCTCTGCCCTTACAGATGAAGACACTCTAATCTGTGTGCCTCTAGCCACACCACCAACAGCCATAGCCTTGACGTTTTAATAGGGATGGCAGACAGCTCCAAAGGATAGTATCCTTTAACCCTCAGATGACTCTTGAAACCTATGGCTTAATCTTGCACTTCTGAAGCAAAAGGAAGTGGATTCCATGATTTCTAATGGGGCTGGGTCTTCACCAGATTTCTAAGGAAAGGTTCCTTTGGGCAAAGAAGGAGATGTGAAAATCTCAGGAAGCCCAGAGATTCATTCACCCATCTGTGATAGTCACCAGAATTCCTCCTTCTATTATAGCCACATGTAGTAAATGTATTGTTGTGTCAATGGGCTATTACTGCTGACCCATTTTGTGATTTGGGGGCTCTATTTGTGATGTCAGTTCACAGGTTTGGCCACATCTCTTATATCATTCATTCATGTATTAATTCATTCCCTCAGTACATATTTTTTCATGAAACTGTGTTCCATGTACCAACTATTACTAACTAGATGCTAATATTTAATATGTGTAGTTAAATGGCAGCTACAATGTTAAGCAACATGCATATTTCACCTCATACTCTTCCCAACAACTTATAAGGCAATTACTTTAATTTAATTAAAATTAAATTTAATAATATCACCTTTTTATAGATGAGAAAATAGAGGCTGAAGTTAGAAGAAACACTAGAGCAGCTATCCCACATTAGACAGTCTGACGCCAGAGACCAAGATGTTGACCATGGCACTATATTGCCTCCGGGAAATTGAAAGGAGAGTCAAGCATGGCCCATACCCTCATGAGCTCATAGTTTAGAAGAAGAGGCAGAATTATAAAATAAGCACAGTGAAACTAAATGTTATCCTAAAGGAATGTGCTCTTAAAATAGCATGGGAGGAAGGAGCATCTAAACCCACCTGGTGGAGAGTTAATAGATGACCATCTTTTTGCTATAACCTGGTATGTCAAAAGGAGTGACGGAGTTCTCCAGGGTCTCTTTTCTGAGGGCATTAATCCCATTCATGGTGTCTCTACCCTCATGACCTAATCAGTTGCCAAAGGCCCCACCTCCTAATACCATTGCTTTAGGGGTTAGGATGTCAATAAGAATTGGGGGGGGGGNTGGGGGGGGGGGGGGGAGACACACAAATATTTAGTCTATAATAAATAAAAATATACAATGTCCATGAGGCTCTAGTTCCCTTGCAGGGCAAACCTATCTGAAAGTGTTAACATAGGTAAATAAGAACCTCTCCTGGGGCGCCTGGGTGGCTCAGTCGGTTAAGCATCTGCCTTCAGCTCAGGTCATGGGATCAAGCCCCATGTCAGGCTCCATGCTCAGTAGGGAGTCTGCTTCTCTCTCTGCCCCCTGCCCCTCCACCTCGCTCGTGTTCTCTCTCACTCACTCCCTCTCAAATAAATGAAATCTTTAAAAAAAAATAACACTCCCAGCAGAAATAATGATCAGCCATGTTTGGTGGTCTTCAATAAGGAGAGATTTCAAAACTACAGATTGGTGCTGCCCCTCTTGGTACTGTTCAGGAGAGAGTATGCCCTTTGAGGCCAAAGCTAGCAACCCAATGGGTCCACCCACATCTGGATGCCAATTCCTGATGACCACAACAAACACCCCCATGGTAGAACAAACTCCCCTATTTCTGATCCCATAGGGTTGCTTCTCCAAGATCTTGTCTATAAGGAGAAAGTGCTTTGGTCAGCCACTTTGTACATCTGCTTGGGCTTGACAATAACATTTCTCAGGGTGAAATAATAAATAAGCCTCCTAGCTTCTGTGTAAAATAATAAATTAGCCTTCTACATCAGCTAGGTGAGAAAATTGAGACACAGAGAGGTACCACAAATTTTCAAGAATTCTCTCTGTAACCCTTCTTAAATTATCATCATGAAAGTTAAGACATCACCACAGGCAGCACACTCCCCAGGTTGCATGGAGCCCTTATCTACATAAACAATTTGATTAAAAAATATATTACAAAATTCATGGGCTCCTCTGAGGTACAGTGATTTAACAATGGAGATCTGAAAGAACAGGAGGTAGAAAAGAGGTCTTTATGCATTTGCTTATTGTTCAGTAAGTGCACATGAAGATTCTTCCACGTGTCTAAGCACCAAGAAGAGCTAATAGCTACTTTCTCTTTCTGTTCTTTATTGTCAAGTGCACTGTTTCTGCCAAATTTCATATCTGTCACCGCAATAAAAATGTAGTAATGTCAGTATTACTGATGATGCCTTGGCTCTTCAGAACCTGTTTCTACTGAAGCAACTTAGATGTTTGCCTCTGCCATTCCTTATACTGCTGATTTAATGCTGGTGAAATCTTCACTCATGACACTGCATCATTTATCTAGCTATTTGTGAATATTGGCTTCCCGTGACACTCTCAGTTACTGGGGCTCATTGATGATGACCACAAATGCAAGTCTTACTAAGAGTATGTAGGAACATATGAGTGATAATTCATTTTCTGGTCATGGTGAATTTATCATTTGGAATTTTATAGCATCAACATAGAAGAGCACATCTTCCAAGTATATCTTCTTTTAACTCATTAGGCCATCAACCATGTCTTTATAGATTGTGATCTCCTTCCATGTTGACTGCACTCCTGCCTTCCACATACCTCCATTAACAGGGTATGTGGGTGAGGGGCCCGTGCAGCCAGAATACTGGTCTCATTCACACAGAGAATGTTCACTATTTATCTGGCAGGGATTCAGACCCACCCAGGAGAGCATGAGGTCATTAACTGAAAAGTTCTGTTGGCATCATGGAACAAAAGCTTTAAAAGCCCTATAGACACAGGTGTGGCCACCTTGGAGAACTACTTGACACGTGGCATGGAGCCTTTGGAGGGGGTGGGGTTACTGCCCAGTGTACAAATAGGAAGCCTGATCGCCACTCTTGCCAGCTTTGGGTGTTGCAGCCCAGAGGCAGCATCATGGTCAGAACACAGATGGGTCAGAGCAGAAGCATGAGCCCACCATGCAGCTATGGGCCAAGAGTTGATGGTGGACTTCTGTTAGTCTGGAGCCCTGAATTCAATCTGTGTCAAACATGAATAAGCACCACCCAAATTCAGTATGTCAGCACCATCCTAGAGGTCCAACTCCAAGAAAGGAATCACATGCTGGCCGAAGGGAAAAATCTGCACACTAGGCCACCCTGCTAAGCATTAGTGTTAGGAACAAACTATGAATTTGTGTCCCCAAATTCATAAATTGAAATCCTAACTCCCAATATGATGGTACTGGGAGGGGGGACTTTGAGAAGAGATTAGGTCATGAGGCTAGAGCCCTCACAACTGGGATTAGTGCCCTTATAAGAAGAGACACAGGAACTTACTCTTGCTCTCTGTCCTCCACCATGTGAGGATCCAAGAAAACGGTCATCTAAGAAACAGCAAGTGTGGCCAAACTGGACACTAGATCTGCTGATGCCTTGGTCTTGGGACTTCTCACTTCCAGAACTCTGAGAGACAATTTCTGTCATTTAAGCCACCCCATCTATGGTATTCTGTTATAGCAATCTGACTGACTAAGCCAGTTACGTTACATAAACACAAACCTTGAGGATCTTAAATTTTGGTTCTTAAATCTATTGAAGTAGACTCTGGCCTAGGAGTCAGGAAGCTTAATTTTTTTCTTTAAAGATTTTATTTGTTTTATTTATTTTATGTTTAAGATTTATTATTATTTTTTTTATTTGAGAGAGTGTGCACGTGTGCGTGCACGAGTGGTGAGAGGGGCAGAAGAAGAAGCAGGCTGCTTGCTGAGCAAAGAACCCGACATGGGTGATCCCGGGATCATGACCTGAGCCAAAGGCAGACACTTAACCGACTGAGCCACCCAGGCATCCCTGATTTTTTCTTATGTTACTCTTTATTTTGATATCATTTTAAATTTATAGAGAAGTTACAAAAATAATACATAGAACACTATATATCTTTTATACAGATTTGCTAAAAGTTTGCATTTTGTCTCATTAGCTTTATCAAGCTATCTATAATATATAATATATATGTATATGTAGATATATATTTATAAATACGTTCATTTTTATATGCACATTGTATGGATATATATATATTTATTTATCCATGCATTTTCCCCCTAAACCATTTGAGAGTGATGGAGACTCTAAATGTTTGCCCCTAAATATATTATGGTACTGTATTTTTTCCTAAAAAGAAAGACATTTTCTTACACACAGTATGATCACCAATATTTTTTAAAAATAATATTGATAAAATACAGTTATCTAAACCACAGTCTATTTAAAGTTTTGTCAGTTGTCTCAACAACTGATGAAATCCTTAGACTATGTAGATAACTTGTTTCTCATCAAGACTTCTCATTCTCTACCTTTAGCATCCACTGATAATTTTATAAATCAACCAGTTCTTCTGTATTTATTACCGTTCTAGTTGAAAAGGAACTTCCCTTTCTTCCCCATTTATTTATTTACATCAGTGTAGAATTAGAATTTTTATTCCAGTCAATGGGTTATAATGTTCTACACTTTGATGTTCAAATTGTCCCAGGTTTAAGAAACAGGGATTTTACTACTCCTTCTGACCCTAAGAAGCCATGTGAACCCAGGTAAGTCACTTTGCCTTTTGAGTTCCAGTTTCCATTTTGCATGACAAGGGAGCTACGCTAGAAAAATCATTAATTTATTTTTCTTTATGTAGGCCTCAAAAACCAAGATACCTAATTTTCCTTCTCTTCCTTTCTAGAAGCTTTTCTATTCATTGTTGTTTTTATTCTGAGAGTATTGTTTAGTCTACTTGCATTTAAAAAATCATCTAAATAGCCATAATAGTGGATCATCAGCCGAAAGCAACACATGATTAGCCAGTTCATTTATTTCTTAGCATGAGGAGAGGAGGAGTAGAGTATGGCCTTTTGTATCAAAAGGATGGAATAAATTGAAGACCTCTGACCCTCAGCAGGAAATAACTGCCGCTTCCCTGACAATGGCAGCTCTTCTCAGATGGGGTATTGTTCTTAGAACTAATGGCCAGAGAAGAAGCAATTCTCACCCACCTCTCACCTTCCCTCACTTCCCCACCATTTCCCTACCCACCAAGGTGCCTAACACCGCAAGCTCTACGGTTCTGTCTTTCCCTTACGTGCTTTATGACCAGGGTGGGTTTGGCTTTATTAATGAGAACTGGCAGGGTGATTTGGAGAGGAAGTGACATGTGAGGTCCCTTGTGCTCTCCAATGACTCTATTACAGGCAAACAGGAGTAAGGCTTCTGTCCACACCTGCATGGTTAGGGCATCATGTATGTGGTATGTGGCACAAACATGCCCATACACATACTCTGCAACAAGCACCAATTAATGCCTATTTTTTCATTTCTGCTTCTTAAAAAAATTCAGATACTGTGGGATGTACACTGCTATTTAACTGAGTTATGATTTTATTCTTTGTTTGCAATGCTAATAAAACTAATTAGGACCATTTTTAATTAGAATTAAGGCCAAAGGAACAAAGGTAAAAAAAAAAAAAATGAGGAGCATATATGTGATTAAATGTTTCCTTTGGTCATTTACTATCAAGGGTTCCTGGCAGTTTTGCTTTCTCATTCTCCTAGCTTACACCCAGGTCAATAATGGAGCTGACTGAACAGAAAGGATTTGTTCTTTGTTTCTTTGTTTTAAATATTCCAACAGTTTCCTAGTGTACTGTCAATCTCACTATGAAAACAGTTCTTACCTCATCTTTCCAAAACTATGATTTGGGGAGGAGAAGAAGGACAAATTATTTATAGACATTTAAATTTTGTTTTCAGGCAAAAATAAGCCCTGGGACATAAGTTCCCTATGACTAGATTCTCTGTCCTTTGAAAATACAGACATTTTTTTTTGTTTGTTTTAACATCCCTAGGCGTCCTTTTGAGGAATTCCATGCAAAAACCTATGTTAATCTAAATATCAGTTGTACACAGAGTTTAGGCGAGCTCCATTACAAATCAGAAACCAAACAACATCTTTAAAAAGGTTAAGAATATGGCAAATACATAGCTGTTATTCCATCCACTCAGCATGTCAGTGTAGCAGACCTTTTGACTATGCCAGCAGTCTGCAGAAGCCTTTCTAAATGGAGGAGCTCCTAGAATCTAATGACTCCGAGAAAATGAGTTATTCTTGCTATCAACTGGGGACAGTTGCCATTCATGCTACAGAAGAAAGCAGATCTATTGCAGGGCATGAAATTAAATTTTCCAGGTAGCAGCAAGTAATTGATACCATGGGGTGACCTTTGTCCACGGAAGCCAATTTCAATCTGTAGAGAACAGCAATAGGGCCAGCCACCCCGTTTGACCCCCACAAGCTGAGCTCAGAAAACAAGACATTCGAGTAACTTCAATTTCTCTCTCCTAAATGCTCCCCATTTTTGTTACCTTTGTTCTCTCAGCCATTGTTCTAATTCATATTTCCCTGATGGCTTTGTACATTTTTCATGAAATTACTAATTCATTCACCTAAGACGCTAAGTGAGAATCAGAGTTATCAACTTACTCAGTGGTTCAGAGTTCTGGGGTTTTGTTTGTTTTGTTTTGGTTTTTTTTTTTTTTTCGGTTTTTGTGGAGTTTTTGAGCAATATGACATTAATTTTTCCGGGTTTTCAGATTCTACCTTTAAAATTTTATCATCAAAGATTTTTGGAAAATAGAAAAAGGTAAACCTGGATAAGCCACATCACCTTTTTTCTTATGGAATACTCACTTATATATTCAAAATTCATTGGTTTCTCCTGCATTGAGACAGAGCATCTATCACCAAGAATGAGTTTTAGGATGAGTATTAAATTTATTTAAACATGAAGTTCAGAAAGGAAAGGCAACCAACAGAAAAGAAATTATGTGCTTGTCTTTTGGAAATGTTTTAAAACTAAGTTGGAAATACATTCCATAGCCTATTGCTAGTCTTGAAATTTTTAACATGCAGTATGCAATAGCTCCCAAATTAGGATTATTTGGTTCAAAGCTCCAGACCATTTTAAACCCCTGAGGTTAGGAAAATGGACTGAAAGCCCTAATGTAGCAATTTAAGGCATAAATTATGTAAGTGCAAAAAGTAGACCAGAAGATCACAGCAACTTGAGCCACTTTAGATTTTAATCAGATTTTTCATTCCAACTTTAATTAAAGTGTTTGACTTAGAAAAATGGCTATTTGAAAAACTGACTGCCAGTAAAGCAAAAGAGAAAAATTAATTGGAAAAAAATGTGCCCTGACTGCTCTGAAGATTCATAGCATATGTTAGGAAAGGAGCAGAAGAATGCTTTAATGAACTATTCAAACATACAGTAGTATTTCTCCTAGACATATAGAAAAGTGTGTGTTGTGTTTTCCTCCTTGGTGCCGACATAAGTAAAAATAATAGAACATTCCTTTTTTAAAAAATTTAAACTCTAATGACATCCCCAAACTAACAGGCTACAGCTTATCGTTAACTTCCTCTGCCTGGTTTGGTCGGGCTAAGTTCTGTAGCAATGAATCAATCAGCTAATATTTGTTGAGTCTTTACTGGCCCAGGTACTAGGAGAATTCTTAAAGAAGTACTGAATATGGTTCCTGCTCTTGGAAATCTTGTACTCTTACTGGAGAAAGAGATGGAAAGGCCTAAGACAATCAGATCTCAAGCCTGAGAAATTGGATGGCACATTTCTGATGCTTATAAAAGTTGAGATACAGGGGAATCTGTCTAGTTATAGCAACTCCACTAGTATCTATGAAGGTGGGAGATTGAAAGAGGGACAGAATTTGGGTAGGTACAGAGGTGTCCCAAGTTATTCTAATGCAGGGGGCAGCTAAGTAGGCTGAGTACCTGCCTACTTAGCCAAGCCTAACCAAAATGGAGAGTTTTGTTTTTTTGAGGGAAAGAGAGGGAGATAAAGCATGTGTGCGAGCAGGGGGAGGGGCAGAAGGAGAGAGAGACAATCTTAAGCAGGCTCCATGGTCAGTGCAGAGCCCAACACGGGCTCGATCTCACAACCCTGAGATCATGACCTGAGCTGAAACCAAGAGTCTTAACTAACTGAGCCACCCAAGTGCCTATTTATTTATTTATTTAAATTTAGAATGGAGATTTTGTATAGCAGAATGAAGGTGCAGAAGTTCAACCGACCTGGACCCTGAACAGCAGACAAAGGCATTTATGTAGCATAGGATGTATCTCATATTCATTAGGTGCTGTTATTGTCTGTCTAGGCTTTGAGCATTTATATTATTTCTATTATAATATCTCTTTTCTATAGGTGCTGGAGATCTAGGGGAGAGAGGATGCAACTTTTAGGAAAAGCAGTCTGGTGGTTTATGAAGACCACATTGTCAGGAGACTGGCCGCAGGGAAGCTTAGAGGCCACTGTCCTGACCAGGGAAGAGGTGGGCCTATCTGGGCTGAGACGAATACAAAAATGATGAATGCAAAAAGGAGAACATGAACCCCGGTCACTCAGCAAAAAATGTTTATACTTTCTATGGCCATCCTGGAGGTAAAAAATCAGTAAGACTGGGTGGGAGAGGGAAGCTCATGGTCACACTGAGTCCAACTAGCAAGACCACACTGCCAGTACTCTAGGAAGCACAGACGCAGGCTCTGTTAGACCTGGCTTGAGACAGCAGAGACTGGCATGGCAGGTGTGCGCAGAAGCGTCAAGGAAGCCCTCACATGGAAGATGATATTTAGCTGGGCTTGGAAGGAAAAGCCAGATTTTGTCAGGCAGAGAAGAAAGAAAATACAAAAGCAGAGCATGAAAATCAACTGGGAAGATAGGCAAGCACTAAAGATAGAAATTTTCAAGCTGAATGAAAGAGGTACCACCATCTTCTTCGGTCTTATACCTCCTGTCTCTGGGACTTAAAATTAAAAAAAAAAAATAAAGGAGGAGGAAGGGATCCCATACTTCAGCAAACACCAAGACACTTAGAAATAAAGAGGCAGAATACTTCAACCTGTGGAGCAAGGCTTCAATGCTCACGCTTCATTGGGAAGAGTGATCACGGGAAGAGGGGCAAGAACAGCAGCCAAGGCGAAGGCATGCATTTCTGCAATGACTGCTGTGTCACACCAAGGCATGAAGTGACACAGCCAGTGGCTGGAAGGGGGGGCAGGTTGTCTTCAGACAAGCTGTATGGAAAACCATATCTCAGAATAATACATCAACGGGAGGAATAGAGAGAAAGACCCCCTCCTGCCTCCTCTTTCCTGTTTATCAAACAAACCCCATGGGAGTTCACTTCCTGTATTTCTGGGTTGGATCATCTGGCCTCTTTTGGCAACAGACCTCTTTCAAGAAAGCAGATCTGGTAACCTATGGTGTGGCATTTTATGGGATTAGAAGTGGGGGAAGAGCTGAAGACCACACGGAAGCAAGCATGAGATCCAACATGAAGTCCTTTGCCTCAGCTGCCAGTCCTGGGGCCAAAGTCCAGGGGACAAGTGAGGCCAGGAGAATCTGATGAGGTCAGGAAGATGCGTGCTATATGAGACATCTTATTACCACACACATATCTCATAATTATTGTGATCAGTCCTTCCTTTACGCCAAGAAATTTCCAGACCCATTGCTTCTTTGATGTCTCCTTTCTGTATCTCTGATGTGCCCATTTATTTAGATATTTTACAAGGGCAGCCTGAAACAAAGAAAATCAAAAACCATGACAGTTAATGCTGTCACTTAGAAGCTCACAGACAAAACTGGTTAAGCAAGATAGAGATGAATATGGACAGATGGCATTAAATAAAAGGATGGGAGAGAAGTAGGTTCCAGATCATATTTTCTGAAGCTTAGTTTTCAGCAAAATCTTTTCTTATTTTTAAATGGGGGGCAGTGGAGGACTGTGTCCATTTCCTTAAAACTTGATTCTCTTCTCAGGAGAAAAGCAGTGACAGGGGTGAGACTGACCAGGAAGGAGAGGCACGCAGGCACTCTGAACTACAAATGCTTGCAGTCAACACCACTGGGAAGGCATGAGTAAGGCTGCCAATGAGACATGCAGAACTGGAATATTAACAACTATTTTCCTCGAGGCCTGATCTGACGTAACCATAAACTGGTAAACTACTTTGGGACAAACCCTTTAAAACAAAGAATAGGACAACCAAAAACAATGCTTTGAGTTCATGCACATAAATGGTCTATGTGGCAACCAGCCCATGAAAACCAGCCTTCTCTGGAAGGTTGCTCTTAAACTTGAAACGATGACATGATCAGCAATCGAGTGGAAGCCTCATGTCCATCTGAACTGTGACTCTACTGGTTCCCTCCTAATTAACCTCTGTCCTGCTGACTGTATCATTCAGCAGGGGCCTACAGACGCTCCTCTTTTAAGTTAACTCCACCTGTCTGCTCATTCAAGCTAATCCTTACAGCACTTTGCAAAGAATTAAAAGGAAAAGATTAGCAGTACCTGAAGCTACAAATGGGAAGGCTGTGTGGGTGGAAGAAGAGGAACCATTATTTTTCCCTTTTTTCTGTTTGAGCCCCCTATTTTTTGAAGCTGTCCAATATAACTAATTAGAAGACAGAATTCTGAATGCACCATCTTGTCATACTTGTAAACAAACCATGTAATTACATTTTGTCTAAAATTTGGTATCGTGAAATTTTTACCTGATGTTTACATCTTTTTTTCAAAATTCATCATTTTCATACCACCTTAACTATTTTTGCTGTATCTCAGGATCATTTTTAAATTGTCTTACTTTGAAGAAAGTAAATAGCTCTTCAGCCTTATCTAAGCAATAATATTGTGAAATTTCAATTTTGTTGTGTTCTGCATGTGCATTTGTGCATGTATCCTTTTTAAAATGTATAATCTCATCTCATCCAAACTTTCTAGGGTCCTGGGGAATAACAAAGTATGGAGTGGTACTCTTTAATTAAAGCACTGAAACAACAAAATGGAAAGAAAAACAGAATCAGAGAACCTCTACATTCCTAGAAATGTGTGGGAGTCTGAACTGATGTGTTTACTTGTTTGTTAAAGGGAAACACTGCAATATTTGCCACCTGACCTGAATCTTTAATCTGTGTACTAAGAAATACTCTCTCTAAATCTATATCTATATTCATACTTATTCAACTTTTTATGTTTTTCCTAGTAAACCTATAAATAACCAACCAAAAAATGTTAGTTATATGCTATATAAAATCATCTCATGTTCGACAATTTGTAAAAAAAAAAAAAAAAAAAAGGCTCATGAATTTAGTTGGTTAATTCGGGGAGGGTAGGGGAGAGCTCTTTGTCATGTGGGTTGCTATCACTGAATCTCCAGCTTATACCTCCTCATTTCCTGGAAAGCCAGTCACTGAACGTGGCATACTGGGAATGTTTATTATATGGATCCATCAGACCATCGGATGGATCCATTGCAGAACCTGCTCTCAGACCTCCTGCCACTTTTTTCTACAGGGAATCTGCCCCAGTTCACACTCCTTAGAGAGAGTCGTGTAGAAAAGCAGATGTAGACAGACTCTTAAACACCAGCGCGTTTATGAAAATAAAGTATGGCTTAGAGATTCAGAGCAGGAAAACAGAAGGAGTTCCACTTTCAGAATAGCGGTGTGAGAAGCTCCACGAAATCATTCCCCAGCAACCATAACTAGTGAAAACTATTTTTAAAAGCAATCATGTAGTCTCTGGAAATCATCCTAAGGACCAACATCAATTAAAAAACATTAATTCAAGAAACTCTATTGGAACAATAATAATCTGTGGCCCTTAAGCTACGGCCACAAGCCATACTCTCCCTCCTCCTGCCTTCTAGCAGCTCAAAGAGCTGGAAGTTCCACTCTGCACAGGTGTGGCCAAGAAGAAGGGGGTCCTTCTTCCCTTGTCTCCCAGTCAAGGGATACAGCATCTCATTGAGAGGGAATGGGCCCCGGCATCTCTCATTCCCTCCAGCAACGACTTGGAGAGAATAAGTTCTGGCAAGTGTGGACAAGATGTTGCCCCTTCCTTCCCCCAAACCTCCACTCATAAGGGAGAAGTTCTCCATTAGGCATGGCAGTGCAAGAATACTGGAGCCCCACGTGCCCTTGTCTCAGCTTGCTCTTAAGCTGGAGATCCCATGCTGGAGAAACACACTGAGAAGACCAAAAGCCCCTGCCTAGCACCCTATTCATAAGGCAGGGGTGTCACCCTCGTCCCACCTCTGGAGCAGCGGCTCAGAGATTTTGCCAGGGAGTAAGGCAGGCCACAAGAACAGAGAGCTCTGAAGCTCATCCCAAAGAACCTGGCTTTATTTGAAACAGAGCATAGGCAAGTTCAAGCCTAAGGATGCTCTCAAAAACAGCAGAGATGTTGGTGGCAAGCAATGAAAAGGAAGCTGGTAGCTCTCTGAGAACAACAAATGAAACTGTAGGGCAGCTAGTTTATAAGAGAGAACAAAGGGAAAAAACAGGTAAGAAAAGCCCATTCTGGGGTCAGAACACCCCTCAAAGACTGCGCCTGCAAAAGGTGCTGGATTGAGTAGGATCAGACTGAGAAACCATTCCTACCCCAGGCATTGTCAAAAACAGTAGTGCAATCAGCGAGCAATTCGGGGAAACTATCAGCTTGGTGGGATACCAGGTGAGACAGACACCTTAACAGATAAACCAAGGATAAAAACAGTCAAAGAAGGCCCTGCTTAAACCACTGTCATCCCAGGGTGGGAGCATGTGCGTGGCCAAAGTTTCCACTTTCTGAGAAGCAGTACCGTAAGGACCATACTAGGGGAAAAACAGATTTCACTAAAATGAGCCAGCCAAATAAACAAGTAAATACCACCAAAAACAATCCACAGAGAGGGGAAGGAGATTAGTATCCCAACCTGGTACAGGATATTGTCTAAAAATGCCCAGTTTTCAACAAAAAACTATGAGACATGAAGGAAACAAGAAAGTAAGACTATTACACAGGGAACAAAGTAAGAACCAGGAGCTATGAGGGGACACGGATACTGGATTTCACAAAGACTTCAAAACAAAAAAGAAAACTATGATTTAAAAAGTAAAGGAAGGTATGAGGACAATCTCATCCATAGATAATGTTAATAAAAGTTTTTGAATTAATTTGCAACTGAGTTTTGTCTTTTCTCTACATTTGTTTATTTAATCATTCACATCAGTAAGAACTCAGATATTTATTGTATTTTGTAATGTGGGTTATAATCCAATACTCCTTCCCTTTGTTGCTCCAATTATCCCAGTTTTCTCCATTGGGAGCTCTTTGGGTTGGCTCCTGTGATGCGCCGCCATGTATGCAGTGTTGGTGGGTTCTGGTGTTTTGTTTTGTTTGTTTGTTTTAGCACTTCTTTACTTTCTGGCCCTAAAGGATGCTCCAGAATCCTAAGATATTTCCTGCCCAGTCCCTGACTCAGCCATTTTCCTGAGGAATTCTCATCCCTTTTACTGGAAAATGCTGCTAGCAACCATGACCTGAAATCTAGGTTTCTTCTCTGAGTAGTGAAGATGTGCTAAAATTAACTGTGGTGATGGTTATGCAACTTTGTGACTATACTAAAGAACATTGAACTATACACTTTAAATGGGTGAACTGTGTGATATGCAAATCTCAATAAAGCTCTCATTAAAGAGAAACAAAATTAGTCTGGGGGAGTACTCTATTTTACAAAGCAAAGAAGAACTATGTAGACAAATGCTGTAAATAATAAATCCTTTGCAACTAGAATCAAGCATGTGGCCCCAGGGTGACCGTCAGGAAGAAATACATTTGGAATATCAACTGCACATCAGGAATTACTGCCTGCAAACAAGAAAGTCTCAAAAATTTCTGAGTACTTTTTAAAGAAATTTCGACCACCCCAAATCATTCAAATTACCCTTTCTTAGGACCCTGGAGGGTATTACATGTGGTACTGTTTAATTAGAGCTCTGAAAAAAGAGGATGTAAAGAACAGCATCAAAAACTCCTACTTTCCTGGGAACGCTCGGGAGTCTAACTAGTCAGTCTTTAATGGAAAACACTATAGTAGTTTCTAGGCAGCTGCCATGAACTTTTAATTCATGCTGGCTGGTAAGGAGCTCCCCCACCGCCTCCATACTCAACACAAAGACCTGGGGCCATACTGTGCCTCTAAAACTGTCAGGGAACATAAGCCTAAACAGGTGTGAGTGTTGCTTGTTTCCTGATCGCACTCAGAAGCCCAAGGCTCCCTTATTTCATGTGTGGGAGACTATTTATTGGTATGGAAAAGGGTGGGAGATAGGAAAGGAGATGAGAATTTAGACCCAAGCAGTTGTGCAGCCACCTCTGGTGTTTATTATCACAGCTCCCTGAGAGATGCACTGCTGACCTCCTTTCTTGTCCTCACTTTATAACTTGTTCAAGAGCCAATGCATACTCTTGACTGTAAGAACATATGTGTAGATAGAAGCACAAATATGTGTAAGGAGCTAGATGAGGATATACACGCAGAGATGTGGTAAGAGACTGTAACGAAATGGTTAAGAGTGCCTCTCCACAGTGAGACTTAATGGGTCCAAACTCTGGCTCTGCCATGTACCGGCATACAACCATGAGTATGCTCCCTCTGTGCCTTAGTTTCCTCATCTATAAAGTGGGGAAGAAAATAATAACTACCTCTGTGATCACTATAACTATTAGATGAGATACTGAATAGCATGTTTGGCATATAGCAGACACATATTATTAGCTACTAATATTATAAATAGCATTATGTATTAAAGTATTATTCTTTACAGTTTAGATTCTATTCCTGCATTTAAAATTTTAAACACAAATAAAAACTCCACGGAGTCACAAAGAATGACAGAATTCATATAACTAACATTCTCTTTCTTTGACTTTACAACCACTGTGCTTTTGTTGTTTATTTCAAATCTACAGGCATGTGTGGTGCACAGGGGTGGGCTGGAGATAAAAATTGTGCTCTGAAGGCAGTTGAAAGATTTTGAAGCCTAAGAGGTTCGTTCTCAAAACACATGTAGCTGATTATGACTGTGTAGGAGAATGATTATATAACTGGGAGAACTGGACTTTAGTTCCATGTAAAATGCAATGATTACTAAAGGATAAAAAATAAAACTACATGTGCTAAAGCTTACACGTATATTGTTCAAATCAAGGGTAACTGCTCAATAATGGCTCAGCGGTTAGACCAACAAAAAGATGTTTTGGGGGGACAAGTATTTTATCACTAATGTTTAAAATTGTGAGCATATGTTGATAATAAAAAGCAAACTGAGTCAGTTTTGTTATTGTTACTAAATTACCTGCAGGCAATGCCCCCACCCTCTTATTGCCTGCACTCAGAATGACTACTCTGTCCCCCTATCCTTGGTTCACCACTGCCACCAGCAAATTAGGATAGTTCTAGTTTCATGTCCTTGTAAACGTTTGTTATCATCAATCTTTAAAAATTTTGGGGTGCCTGGGTGGCTCAGTCGGTTAAGCGTCTGCTTCAGTTCAGGTCATGACCTCCAGGTCCTGGGATCGAGTCCCCACATGGGGCTCCTTGCTCAGCGGGGAGCCTGCTTCTCTCTCTCTCTCTCCCTCTGCCCCTCCCCCCTGCTCATTCTCTCTCAAATAAATAAATAGAAATCTTTAAATAAATAAATAAATAAAAATTTTAGACATTCTAGTGGGTGTGTGGTATCTAATTTGTGGCTTTAATTTTTATTTCCCTGGGATTAATGATAGTGAACACTTTTTCATGTACTTTTGGCCATGCACGCATATTCCTTTGAGAACTATGTTTTTATTGGAGCTGTTCAGCTTTTCATTCTTGGGTTATGAGAGGCCTTTATATGCTCTGAGTTCAAGTTCTTTGTCACATATACGTTTTATAAATCTTTTTTCCAGATTGTGGCTTTCCTATGTACTTTCTTAATGTTATTCTCTAAGCAGTAAGTGTTATCTTCTGTAGTAATTTCTCCCCTTTCAGAACCCTCTTACACTGTTGCTGGGAATGCAAGCTGGTGCGGCCACTCTGGAAAACTACGCTACCCTGATACTAATGGGATAGCGGTGGCCTGAGTGATGGGGCCTACTTCTATGGCCCTGTGGCGGGTAAAGAATTATCCTGAGACCACGTGGGAAAGCAGAACTTAGTTTCACCAACCTATCCTCTCCCAACTGCCTCTGGATGCCCTGCATCCTCCCTGTAGCCACCACAACCCTCTTTAATCCCCCACTCCCAACACACACACACACACACACACACACACACACACACACACGTATGTTTCAGTCTCCTGAGGGTTTCTCACTTTTTTCCTTTTAGTTCCAGCAATCCCTATTTTCTTCTTACTTTAGTAGTTTCTTTATAGTCAATGCTACAGAATAAAACCAGCAGGCCACGTTAACCCACCATCTTGACAGGAGTCAGAAATGCTCTTCATCTTCAACATTTTCTTAGCTATTCTTTGCTCTTTATACCTGCAGATTACCTTAAAAATAACTTTTTTAGTTTCTTCCCAAAAACCTCTCTGCAAAGTTGATCATAATTATCTCACAACTACAAGTTAGTCTGTGAAGAACTAACATGTTTATATTGAGCAACACTGCCATTCAGCCATCGAGTGTGTGACTTGGGATATTCAGATATTATTTTATGTCTCCCAAAAAATTTTATTTTATTCATATAGGTCACACACATTTCTTGTTAAACTTTTCTAACCATTTTGTGTCTTTTACTATTATTGTGAGTGGGATTATTTTTCCATTTCACTTTGTAACAAATTATTGCTTACCTACAGAAAAGCATACTGACATTCGTAGGCATATTAGCAATTCGATGACTACACTGTCCTTTCCTATCAATTCTAATACTTAGGGAGGAATTGCTTTTAAAATATCCCCTCAAAAATAAAAATTATCACACTTTCTTTTCATAGTAAGGAGAAGGAAAGCTCATATTTGTATTTATTTGGGGATTTGTAGTTTCTCTGAGAGTACAGAAGTAATTTATATTTAATATTTTTCCCATGATAAATGTAATATATGGTGGGAACTATAGAGGAAAGTTTAAAAGGTTAATTAGATCAAAGGGCATCATAGTACTCAGTGATATCTTACCTTTATATAAAAATATGAGCACACACATACACACACACATACCCCTCCATAGGAGGAGACTGGCTTATATCTAGAAAGTGTTCATGACTAAATTTCAGACATGACTAGACATGTCCAGTAGCCTGATAAACAGCAGGCAACCAAAACGAATGAGTGCTTTTGTGAACACACACAGAACAGAGAAAAATTTGAGTCACCCAATGAACACGATCCCACCTGAGATCACCTGAGACAACACTGCCCCTTCTTCTTTCAGCTCATACAGCAATGACCAGAGCATGGAGAAGCAAGCGACCGCGCAGCATAGTGCAAAAAGCATAGGCTCTGGGGTCGGTTGAGCAGGGTTTAAAGCTCTGGTTACTTGTTAGTGGGGTAGCTCGTGCAAGTCACTTAAACACTTTCTGAACTTCATTTTCTCTTCTGTATAATCAGGAAAATAGAATCTACCAGAGGAGGGAGCTGTTTCAGAATCTAAAATTATAATCTACTTGGAGTGTGTGTGGGGGTGTGTGTGGGTTTATTTTCCTTAGGAGCAATGGTTCAGTATTTGCTAATTAAGTTCACTGCAACTTTATAGAGAATATAACTACTGAGAATAAAAAGATTCAATATCTTTAAATAATATATTGTTTTATTTGCTTGATTGGGCTTTAGAAAAATGGCATCATATTGTATGCAATCTTGTAAAACCTGGGTTTTTTTTCCTTTTTCACGAAATATTATTTGTGAGATTATGCATTACATATATACTAGTTCTAATTCGTTTATTCTCACTGCTGTATACTACTCCACTATCACTATCTATTCTTAAAGTTGCCTATTGATGACCTCTTGGTTTCGATACTTTTTGCTCTTACAAATAGTGTGCTAGGACCATTCTTGTAGATGCACTAGAAATTACTGAGGGGCTATGTCCAGGAATAGAATTACTGGATGAGTCAAGAAAACCAGATCATTTTCCAGTGTTGTGGTACCAATGCACACACATTCCAGGGTGTATAAGCAATCCCTTCATCTACACTCACATCAGCACTTCAGACTGTCAGATTTCTCAACTGCTTACTAATCTGGTGGTTATAAACTAGGTTCCCATTTGGGTTTAATTTCCATTTCCTGCCTACTAGTGAAATTGAGCATTTTGTCCTGTGTATATCTATCATTTGTCTTTCCTTTACCATAAAATATGTTTCTGTCACTTACCTAGTTTTTCTATTGGTTGTTTTACTTTTGTTGATTTCATACCTTTATTAATTCTTTATTCTCAATACTAAACATTTGTTGGCTTATCTCTTCTGCAAGTTTGAATCTTATCTCTTTGCTTTCTTTATGGTCTCATTTGGTAACCAGAGATTTTTAATTTTAGTTTCATTATTCTTTATTTCTACGGTCTCAGCAATTTATCTCCATTGTGCCTTTGTGGGTAATTTCAACACAGAAATGACAACATACACCAATATTTCCACCTCTATGGTTCCACCTCCTGGCACCTCTATGGTGCCAGGAACAAACCTGAAGATAGCTCTCTGGTGAGAAGACCACCAGAGTCTCACTGGTCACTGGGAAGAAAAATATACTTGGCTCCAACTTACCAAAACAACAGAAAAAACATGTTTCGCTGCAAAAAAAATTTAAATCAGACTGGCAAACCTTTAATGACCTCCAAGCCATCCTGCATGAATTACCTAATTCAGTGTCCCCTGCATGGCTTTCTCATTCAGATTGCCCCCCCCACCCGCCACTTTTAGCCTGTGTGCCCACTACCACAAATGTTTTCCTTTACTGATGAGTAATAAATGTGGTAACTCTTGCTCTTTTCACTTTGTAAAGTTCTTTATCATTGTAATACTCATAAGCTTTTCACCATTAAGTTTCCCTGTTTTGAGAAAAAAGAGCAACATTCTTTTTCACACTTATGTAATTCTAATTTCCAATTATTCCTCACATGCATGTGTTAAAAGAGGAAATCAGATTATTTTTCCACCTACTTGGCTTAAGGATTTCCTAGAATTTATGAGCAAGCTGCCCTAAAAGAGAATAAAAAGGAACTGGGAAGGTAAGCAGAAAAGAGGGAAGGATCTCTCTCAAAAAAAAAAAAAAAAAAAAAAAAAAAAAAAAAAAAAAAAAAAAAAAAANAAAAAAAAAAGAATGAAAAAAAAGAAAAGAAAAGAAAAGAAAAGAAAAGAAAAGAAAAGAAAAGAAAAGAAAAGAAAAGAAAACCCCTAACTTTTTATGAGTCATCTCTTCCCCTTCTCAGTGCAGCTTCCACAGGGAATTATGGAGCCTGGTTTAAGACTTTTTCTTGTACATGTTACCTCTATCAGAAGCTGTGTGGATAAATGAGCCTAAGAAGTCCCTTAGTATGTCTGGACTTCACTGGTTTTGTACATAGTATCAAGGACGCTGAGAAAGGAAAAGAAAAAAAAATTTTTAAAACCAGCCCCTTTCTGGAAGAAAACATGCCATCTGAGAGGGTGCTCCTTTTCTGGTTGGTCTGTGAGCTTGTGTGTTTAGAGGCACAGCCCTCGTTTTCCACAAGAAGAGACCATCCCCAGTTCCCTAAAATCCTCTCTCTGCAAATTCTTACTTATGGTCTGATGTGTTGAAACAATAAACATGGGTGCATGCCTAGGAGTCTGGGGGTGGGGTGGGGGGTGGAGGCTGGGAAAGGAGTTTCCCAGCTTTGTGTGAGAAGTGAAAATGAGGTGGCAGCTTTAGCAGACAATTCTGGGCCCTTTTCTTCCTGCTAGAGTGCAAGTGCCAGCTGAGGCCCCATACCTCGTTTCATTGTGTGAAGACAGGAAAGAGATCTCTCAATTATCTTCAAATTAACTGCCTCTTGCCATTATCTGTTCCCTGAGGACCAATCAGAGGCTGTGTTTGAAAAAGCTGGGAGTCAGCCTACCACTTCACCCACTCTCTGGGATCCCTTCCCACCTACTCCCTCCCATACACATGCCCAGCCAAAATCATCTGTGGCTGCCATTTCTCATGACAAACTTTAATGCTTTAATTAGGAAGCATCTGTGTGTCCACTCTTCACAAACACCATATGGTGCTCAGTACAAAATATGTTTCATTTTCATGAAGGCAAAGCCTTAGGAAAGGGCAGTATTTTGAATATCAATTGTTGTTTCCACATTGGGTGAAGAATAAATTTGCTGGGCTTCAAAGAGATGACAGTGTTTGAAGGAAGAATTTTGTTGTCTACCTAGTGTAGGGGAGAAAAAATTTCCCCTTCTTACTTTCTAGGTTCTTTGGCTAGTCTAATAATTACATTGCTCTAAGAGAGATTAACAGGAGAAAAACATATTTAATTACATACCTATGGGAGCACTGTAAATATACAAAAACCCAAAAGGGAGCCAGGTATTTGAGACTTACATAACATATTCAGCTAAAAAACCAACAGGGCAGAGGTCTAGAATTCCAAGGGGAGAAAAGCCACTCACAGGAAGGCAGAGGAAATGTCTGGAAAACTAACGTTGTCCTGTTATGCAGATAAGTTTCTTAGGTAAAAGGTGTCTCTGGTAATAGCTGTGTTTCTGGTACAGGCCCCCTTTCCATTATAAATTTCGGCAGCTGAGGGGGAGGTAACAAGACTTCCCTGAACCTGCCCAGTTTTGATTGCCTTTAGCTCAAAATAATCTTTCTGCCAAAGAGACATATTTTGGGGTAGCAGATCTACTCCCTTTTGCTGGCATAACTTGGAGGAAAAGATGCCTTATATTATAATAAAGCAGAATTCTACTTTTAAGGCTCAGAAATTGAAAGCCCTTTAGAAGTATATTCCATGAATCCTCTAAACAGTCTGAAGATTTAGGATAAAAGATGTCCTGTACTAACATTTCAACTTTTAAACAGAATGTTAAAATAGCCATCTCTTACATGTTTAATATAGAAAATCTGGGACCCAGTCTTAGAATGTTGAAAAGGCACCTACTTACCAAAACAGTCTGCCTATCCCGCTCAGGAGAGTGCTTTTTCAAGGACAAACCACATGGGGAAAATCAGCTACTTTGCTGCTTTGACAGCCATAAACTGACTTGGGAAATATGGCCTTATGGGATATGGTCTTTGGATTTGTTTTCCTTTCAAATATTGTGTCCTTAAAATAACAAATCTAAGCTTTCCAAAGTTCAGATTTCTCTAAAATTAAAGAACTTACACCAGGCCAAGTTTCGAGATCTTTTCTCCAGTGAGGAATAGGAGGAGATACAGGCCAAATTCCAACATGGGACTTTTCCTGTTTTTATGCAAATCACTCAACATGCAAATGATTAAATAATTAAATCATGATGGTGTTTAAATAAGCCATGTCTATTTTCTTCGCTGCCCAGGTCAGCTACCATTCTTTTGTTGGAGGCAATAGGAAAGGGTCAGGGAAAGTCCGTCTGGAGGGTAAGGGATTGGACTGGGAAGGGCTGTAATTACTCATTTTCGTTTTAAAATAAATAAAGCAGTGGATGCTATGGAGTGAACACCATCTCCCTGTTCCCAAATGAGGGGACTGGTTTCTTTCTGCCTGGTCACCGGGGCCCCTGTTCTTCACTCCAGCCTGTGTGTCAGTCACCTCAGTTCCCTCTCAGACTCGACTACGTAATTATGAGCTACCACATGTGGCTTCTGAGACACAACTTTAATTATCCAAACTCAGAGCACACAACGGACTCTGAATTGACTGAACAAAAGCCTATTAGAAGGTGATCCCCTGTGGTCACATTGCAATTATTATCAAGGGCCATGGCGGCTATGGAATTATCTCTGCAATATCTCACTAACCTTCTATGCTGGAGTCATGTGAATGATGATTTGTGCCATAATCTCATTTCCTTTAATGGCGTGACAGCAAAAATAAAGGGGGGTGGGGTTGCCTGGCTCTGGCCCGAAACTCAATTCAGAAGGCCACCGCAGATGTGCAAACATAGCACATCCAGCAATTATTGCTGATAGCCTCTATCTTTGCACCCAGCAAGTTTGGAGCTGGGAACTGAGGGGCTTTGGCACTCTCAGAGTTTGCCAGTGAGGCACCAAGCAAGAGCAGCAGAAGGGCCTTGTGAATGCAGATAAATAGGAACCACTCAGCAAAGTGATCTAATGTGTCTTTTTCCAAAGAAGATTTTCATATAAGCATAAAGAGTCATTCCCTGCAATGGTAAGTCTTGAAATAAAGGGTATTAATGGGATGCTCATGGGCCTTTTCTTGCTATAACTAGGAATACTTGGCCCACATGAGATGCTCATTTTCATCCCTTGGACTCCCTGAGTCATACATAATGCAAATTGGCAGAGGTCTTTTTCACTTCTTAACAATGTGAAGTTGACTATTCAGCTTCTGTTCAGAAACCTCAGGTCAGCTTGATCACAGAACTTTTAATGTAACATTAAAAAAAAGCATTACGTTCTAAAACTACTGCTATTTTAATTATTTAACAAAACTGCTTTAATGGCTCTCTTTGTATTTTACTTGCTGGACAGATATCATGATTTAATCACAGCATAGATTCCTATATTACAAACATAAGAAAATCCTGATTTGTCATCAAAGAACCTGAAGCCAAGTCATATCATCATATTATCACAAATCCCTTTTTCTTCCCTGTAATTCTGATCTTTTCCTTAGAACCATTATGTTTTTGGAAGATATACTAAAACAAACCTATTTTATGGCCCCTGTGCCAAGCCAGCTTTTCCTCATGATTTATCTGTGTTATCACTTTCAAACAGTAAACCCAGGCATTCAAGGATCCATATAATGTAGACTCAGTGTGTAAATCTCAATCTCATTTATTTTCCCTTACTCACCTATACATGACACGTAAACCATCTAAATCAAATTCTTCAAATATTCATTATTTCCCACCTTGCTGTGTTTGTTTACTCTGTTCCCTCAGGCTTGAATGTCCTCACTTATTTCCTGTCCCACCCCTGACTATGACAGCCTATCCATCCTCCTGGATAATTTCAATTACTGCTTACTCCTAGCTTATTTTCCCAGGGGGTGCCATGCTCACCTAAACCTCAACAGTGCTCTTTTTAAAATTTTATTTTAAGCAGGCTCACCTCTGATGGTATTTACCTCATTCCACCATGCATTATAAAAATTTATGTGCTTCTCTATGCCTCTTTCCAGTGTGTGATCTCTTCAAGGGCAATGGTTAAGAATTACTCTTCTAGTAACTCACTTATTCATTCATTCAGCCATCTACCCATTTAATAGTTATTTGTCCATTATTGATACAACAACACTATCAAGCATCTACTAGATACTGGAGAATGTTTCAGGCGTTGAGTGTCTAAGGGTGAAAGAGATTAAATAAGACACTGTTCTCTGAATCCCTACCATCAGGGAACTTAGAGTCTAATAGAGAGAGAGAGAGAAGTATTCCATGAATCAGTGCTCCTATAGGAGTGGCCCTCAAAGCACACCTAGAACAGTGCCAAACATGTGGCAGTTGCTCCAGTTGTATTTGTTGAATTTAAAGTCAGTAGGGAAGGAAAACTGAGGGGAAGAAATCAGAGAGGGAGACAAACCATGAGAGACTCTGGACTCCAGGAAACAAACTGAGGGTTTCAGAGGAGAGGGTGGGTGGGGGGATGGGGTAGACAGGTGATGGGTATTAAGGAGGGCACATGCTGGGATGAGCACTGGGTGTTTTATGCAACTAATGAATCATTCGCTGAACACTACATCAAAAACTAATGATGTACTATATGTTGGCTAACTGAACATAATAAAAAAATAAAAATAAAATAAAAAAATAAAGTCAGTAGTAAGTTGAGTAGACCCAGTTCCTCCTGAATTCATTTTAGAGTAAGAATAACTTTACCTAAATGTGCTAAGATGTGGTATCTGGTAATGATTCCTAACTATACATCTTTAGAGATACATATCTCCCTTCCAATGTTTAAAAAGGTAAAGGACCCAATGCAAATTCTTCACGCATAAAACTTTCAGAGATACTTTCTGAAAGCCCATTAACTAACAGAGAGTGATGGGTGGCAAGAAATGAGGTACGGGAAGCTGTAATCATGCACTTTGAACACTCAAGTCCCTTTTCTTCTTTTAGCTAGCTTGTGAGTGTTTATTAGTACCAGGCAATGCCACACATAAAGTGTTAGAGGGCTTCGTTCTCCAGAGTGAACACTAACCACTGGCGTAAGGTTGGGGAAGTCTTCATCAAGAAGTACACTTTGAACTGACTTGAATGATAAAAATTCATCAGAGTGTCCATCCTGAATTGATGTCATCCCTTTGCCTCTTGTATCCTTCATCCCTATCCTTCCTCTCTCCAAGATGTGAGTTATCTTTTGTTTTTAAATTAGGTTCAAAAAGTGCTTTAATATTTTGGTTTTTACACAATTCTTTCTGCTGAAATTTTTTTAAGTCAATATAGAATCTGGGGTTTTGTTAATAATAATGTACCAATGTGGATTTCCTAGTTTTGACAAATGTACCATGGATATATAAGGGGGAAATCTGGTACAAGTACACAAGAATTCTTGGTACTATTTTTGCAACTTTTCTGCAAATCTAAAATCATCCCAAAATCAAAACATATTTGAACAATAAACAAGTATGCCTCCTCTACAGTAGCCAATATCAAACAGGAATATCATTTGGAAGCAGAAAAAAATATGCCTTGCCCTTGCCCACATCAATCTCTATTTATGCTCTCATGCATCCTTTTCTCAAGCTGACATGATGTGCAAAGCATGGATCCACTCACCCCCATCTATAACCCCTTGAGCTCTTGAACTCTGAGTACAATTATAGGTCAACATCTTCTTGACTGGATTGGATGAAGTGGCCCAAGTCACATTTCGCCTTCAGGCTCTGATGGTGACATAGGCTGTCCCTGGGGTTCTGACCACAGCTCTGTCATTAGCCAGCTAAGATTGTTTTGTTAATCTAATGAACAGTTCCATAGGAAATAACAGAGTAAAGGCTTATTAAAGGTGAAGGCTTCATCCATTAAAATGCCCTTTGTCCTTAATGAAGGTCAGTGGAAGACTGATTATAGGAGGAAATCTTGCTTTATGCTCACCCATATGTCTTAATTAATCATCACGTCAAGCAAGTCGTCAGACTGGATTTGTGTTTGCCTTTATTCTTTGAAAATTTTTGGAGCGGGGATTACTGAAACAACCTTAGTATGTTCTACCATCAGAGAACTGTGTGTGACATACAGCATTACCCAAATTATTTGAGGTTTTTTTTCTGAGATGAAATATTTCCAAGTATGTATTTTTAAAATCTCTAATCTCACTAAAACTTTCAGATTTGCAATGTCCAGTACGGTAACCACTACTCACATGTGGTTACTGAACACTTACAACCTAGCCAGTATGAATTGAGATGTACTCTAAGTATAAAATGTACAACACTGGATAGCAAAATCCTACATTGCAAAAGCAAATGTAAGATATCTCATTGATAACTTTTATATTGATTATATGTTGAAATGGTATTTTTTAATGTGTTGAGATAAATAAAATATAGTGTAAAATTTTATTTTACCTGCTTCTTTTTCCTTTCCTTAATGTGTCCAGTAGAAAATCTGAAATTATATATGTGGCTCAAATTACATTCTTTTCAGATAGTGCTACATTAAAGGTTCCAGAAAAATATGTTCAGTGATTGCCTGAGCATATCTTTTCCTTAAGCATAGTTTGGATGGTCTTTCAGGCAGTGGGGACATGATGAAAAATGTTATTTTCCTTTACCCTCCTTGATATAATGAACTAATCAATTTAGGTCTAGCTGCTCCACTTTGCTCACAATTTAAAAAAAAAATACTTCATGCCACTAAACCCCCACCAAGGACCAGAGCTAGAGAGCTACTTGCCTCAGGCACTGGGGATATACACATAAGACACCATCTTTACCCTGCAGGCAATCCATTCCTGTCTCTGCTTGATGCTTTCTTCTGTGATGTCTGCTTAGAAGTCTTACCTCCACAGTTAGTCACCATCTACTTTGACAGCTTCTTCCTAGGTCTTTCCAAATTATCTTTATTTTTTACAAAAGCTTCTCTGCAGCTTGACTGAGAGCTCCTTGAGGGCAAGGTTTTTTATCTTATTAAATAACTGCCCAACCGTGCCTACCTCAGCACTAGCCACATAACAGCTGCTCCATCGATATACAGCAAATGAATAACAAGAATAAAGCATATTGAACACTAATAATACCTCTGATTGTTTTTCTAAGTGCTTTTCTTATAATCTCTCATGAAACCCTCTTAGAAATCCCTTGAAGTAAATGCCAAAATTGCCTACATTTTACAGACAAGGAAACCAAGATACAGAGGGGCTATAAAACATGCCAGCTGGAACACAGGTGGTAAGTGATGGAGCTGGATTTAAAGGAAGGCAATGCTGTTGTACAATCAGAGGGAGGTGGCATCAAGCAGTTTAAAAACTGACTTGGTAAGGCTGGAGATACGCAGCCTGAAGTGAAAGTGAAAAGAGAATGAGACTGGCTTGTGGAGTCTCCTAACGAGAGCAATGGTCTCTAGAAACAGCCTTTCCATTGGCTTCTCTGATTGTGGGGAGAAGGTCCGATGAGCACTAAGTTATTTTAATTTAGGTAACAAACTGTCCCATATATCCAGATGTTGCTGGCATATGGTGGTGGAACCCCTTACCATGGTGGCCCATTCTCTGTGGTGAGAACAGGCAGCATCCCTGTTCTTCAGGGAGCATCACAACTTGGGCCTTTCCTTAAAGCTAGAGGTTGATGCTTCTATAATCTACTTGACACTTTGGAAGAACATATGGGAAAAGCCAATGAGAACAGATACAGGGCACTGCAGAAACATTGCCCCTTTTTTTAGAGTTAAAGAATTATAGGGGCACCTGGGTGGTACAGCTGGTTAAGCCTCTGACTTTTGGTTTCTGCTCAGGTCGTGGTCTCAGTGTGGTAAGACCGAGCCCATCATCTGATTCAACACAGAGTATCCTTAAGACTCTCTCTCTCCCTCTCCCTCTGCCCATCCCTGCCCCCCACAATAAATAAATAAATCTTAAAAAAAAAAAAAAAGAGTTACAGGCAAAAGATGGGTAACAGTGGAGGCTAGAGGATATTGAAGGAATGTCTGGTAAGAGGCAGACAAGGAGCGTCGAGGTGAAATGGAGAAACACCCGCTGGTGTCACAGGTTACTGTGATTCAAGTTCTGGCTCTGATATTAACTAGAGAATATTAGCTCTTTTATGACCTTAAGCAATTCACCTTACCTCAGGGCTTCAGTTTATTTATCATCGAATAAAAGAGAAGGTTTGACTCCTAGAGTTCATCAAACAAAACACTGGTATTTTAAAATGGTGTTGTAAACATGCTTCCGTTTTGTAAAAAAAGGGCAAGTACATAAATTGAATTCACCTCTGCCAAACCCCCTCCCTAAAAATGGTATAGGGAGGAACTTAGTGCCAGGGAAACTCATTAGAGGTTTAGAACAAGTCATGTATACATGTTTATACTTCAACCTACTGTCCTACGACACTAACACAATGGCAGCTTCAAGCTTCTAGACTGGGAAATGGTTTCTTGGTTGCTCTTGAGTGATAGTGGGAAACAGTCCCCCAAAATGGTTCTAGACTTCTGAGAGCTAGGCTTGTCATTCACAATACAAGCTTATGGTATGTTTTCTTTTCATTGCAATCACAGAACACAAAAAGACTTTGCCATTAGATATGAAATAAAAATGCAAGGCAGTTGTCCCAAACTATAAAAATTTCTTATAAGTGGCATTTACACAATATTTCTTCCTGTCTACATAAAACTTTCAATGTGTATTTTCTGTAGAGTGTACATTTCTAGGCCTTATGAGAGTGAGATGAGTTTGGGGAACACATAATAGGAAGCACTACATCTGACTTGTCTGGGATATGCGGTTCTTTCGCAAAGCATTTCTATTTATAGATGTTTGCATCTGTCTAATTTTAGACTTGTCTGTCTAATTTTATATAGTAAGCCCTTTAGGCAACAACCATGACTAATTGTATGTTTTGAAGAGTACTTAGCCCATGGTTGGTGCTCGATAAATGTGAAATAATTGAAAATGTTAACAATAATCATATTTGTAAGCACACTGAGCAAGACTGTTCCTAAATATGTTTTAGTGGAGAGCTCAGTGCATTGTTGGCAGGCAAACAACATAGAATGATAATAACACCAAATGGCCCTCTTGTTTTTTTCCAGAAAAAAAGGGTAATTCAGTGACAAACTGATTTTAGGGTCTGCAATAGGCAGAATAGCCTATATTAAAATGTCTATGTCCTAGTACCTGGAACCTGTGGCAAAGGGAAATTAAGGTTGCTAATCAGCTGGCCTTTATATGGAGAGAGTATCCTGGATATCCAGGTGAGCCCAATAAAATCCCAAGTTTCCCCATAGAAGCAGGGGGTAGAGGGCAGTAACAGAAGAATTACAAAGAGAAATTTAAAAATACACTACTGCTGGCTTTGAAGATGAAGTGGCGGGGGCATGATTCAAGGAACGCAGGCAGTCTCTAGAAGCTGAAAAAGACACGGGAGGCTGGTCTTCCCCTAGAGCCTCAAGACGCAACACAATCCTGCCAACCTCATGATTTTAGGATATCTGACCTCCAGAACCCTGTGATAATAACTGTGTGTTTTTGTAAGCCACAGATTTTGTGATAATTTGTTACAGAGGGAATCAAAACTAGTAAAGTGTCTTAACACAGACACTTGGGCAGCCACTGGTGATAAGTGAGTGGTTCACATGTGCTCTGAGTACTACCTAGAATGTTATCTAACAATACCTCAAAAAAATACAAACAGAAGAAAAGCAGAACTCAAATCTCTGGGTTGACTAAAACCACCATTATATAAAAGCATGTATATAGTATATGCACAACTGAAAACTAGAAGGGGAGGTAGACAATTGTTTTATATAAGGCCAGTAAAACAATGATTTTTTAAAAATTTTACTTTAATGCTATCCTAATAACTTTAATAATACTTTTAAAAGTAATCTCTACGCCCAATGTGGGGCTCAAACTTACGACCCTGGGATCAAGAGGTGCATGTTCCACCAACTGAGCGAGCCAGGCACCCCCTTAGTAATATTTTTTTAAAGAAAGAAAGGAGAATCCCAGTTTTATAAACAAGCATGTATACCAGTGATTTTCAGACAGATACACACACTTTTCAAGGGCTGTGTGATCACATGTAGTTCTAAGGGATTTCCCCCCCCCAAATCCTCAACTTCTGCCTCTATTTTTTCCTAAAATTAATCTAGTCTGAGAATGAGAACGTGCCTATGTTTCCAAAAGTCCTCTGGTCTATATGAAAGAAAGACAACCTCTCACACATATCAAACCTAACTCTGATAATCTTGCCACAGTTCTAGGACTCTCCAAGACATCAAACAAAGGGGGCACATCCTCTGAGCACCAGAAATTGATAGGGCTGTAGTCTTTCCCAACCCCAGGGGCATTCTGACCCAGGTCTGGGTGTTCTGAACTCCAATCCATGGTAGAACCGGTTGGTGGAACAATGGATGTTTTGATCATTTCTCTTCTTACATCCACTAGGGGTTGTCAGAATACCTCCCTCTTGTGGAAGAGTTCCAAGGAGAGCAGAGAAACATGGATCTCTAAAAACAGTTTTTCCCTTACATATTTAATAAAAGTTACAATGTTTAGCTATTCTCAAAGTCTTCTCTGGAACATATCACTACTTGGAAGAAACAGTCAAATAGTATAGACTTCTAATGTTGATTCTTTCAAATAGAAATGGAATATTTTCTGGGCTTACTATATTTTTAAAGATCTTAGAAGATCTATAATGATCTAGAAGAAATCTTTTGGATAAATTTTTGTAATGACTTTTTTCAAATTTGGTGTGTATTATTAATAAGATATCTAAAAATCTATTTTATCAAATTATATAATAAGCTATATATCCCAACTCCGGTCAATTCTCACTTAATTTCATTTAATAAAATGAATTTTCAAAAATTTTATTGTATTCTAGCTGCCAACTAATTAGTGTTTATAAATATATACCTTTCACTTTCATTAATTACAAGGGGAAATGTCTAATGAAATTAAAATCTAATGAAATCAAGGGACTTTATATTTTTACATATGATCATACCTTAATTATACAAAACCAAACACCAGAGTTTGATACACACACATGCACATAAGGTCACTAAAAAATTACCATGCCAATTACCAATTACCAAAAAATTTATCAAATTCCTTGCTTTGTATATAACTTATCTCACAACATATCACCTTGCATTATTACAAATTAGAGAGAATAGCTTATTCATTTACTATTCTGCATTTGCAACATTATAAAAATAATCTAATTATATTTATCATCACGCTAGTCCTAACCTGCTCTACCTTACAAAATAGGACTGTTACAAACTGCACTCCATAATTTATTTCTCTTTGGATCTTACAGTATTTCCCAAAACATATCAGTGTATTTATTTCAGTTGTAAATTAAGGTCATAGTTTCCCTATCATGGAGTAACTGTAATTTAACTAATTTGTTTGAAAATTAAGCTAGGCTTCTCCACTTAGGGTTTATGGTCATATTTCTCTCACAGGTAAATAAGTTAAAATAAGTTAAAATCTTCAACTTCTGAAAAAATATAGCTTACAGTTTATGATAAGACAAAAAGCATTTAGTACAACACATTTTATTGGCAAAAGTACAGTAAAATAAGCAATATTTTTAACCTATTTTGAATTATCAGGTTAGATTCAGTCCCTCTAAGTGAAAAAGTAAAAGGTATAAGTGATAATAGCTTCATAAGTCTTGATATGTTTTTTGTATACTTCCCAGAAATTGAGAAAGTGGATAACTATAATGCGAAATTATTTTGCAAGTCAAGTGGTTTCTAATTCTTTGACTTGAACAGAAATGAAGAAGTACCTAATCAAGTGGTGACCTGAAAGACTCTTAAATATAAATTTGGATGGCAGATCATTATTTGATTTTTGGCTCATAAACTCCTAAGTTCAAAGAAATGAGCAACAATGCTATCATAAAACTTTCTATTTTCATCTACTTATTTGGGTGAAGAAAATTTCTCAATGCTTCCATCTATAAAATTAACCATTAGTAACAGAATTGATGCTGAACCCAGTTCATTCTAGCAATAAGTCACAGAACATGCAAACTGTTAAGAAAGCCACTCCTTTCCTTTGACTAAGACACACATACTTAAATGTTCTCTCTTGTTTAAGTATTTATAAAAATATGCTATATGTTTAGGTTGTTTTGATCAAATGAGTACTTTTAATAAGTATAATGATAAATGAATTAGGAAAAAACTTTTGACTTTTATATCAGCTCTGTACGATGGAAACTTCTGCGACGAGAGATGTTCTCTAAGTGCGCTACTAATATGGGAGCCACTCCTTAGGCACTTGTGGCTACTGAGTACTTGTGGCTAAGATCATGAGGGAACTGAATTTTTAATTCCATTTAGTTTTAACTAATTTAAACTTAAATAGCCACTAGTGACTACTATATTGGATAGTGCAGACTTAAAGTCTATAGATATGGGGAATAAAACAAATTTTCAGTTCTTAGGTATATTTTTCTTGCAGAATAGTATGATGGATGGGAAAATTAGTAAAAGACTTTCATATATTTTAATATAGGAATATATTAACATTTAGATAAAATTCTGTATAGGTAATAGAATGGATGGGGGGAGATATAAAATTTCCAAATGTCAAAAAAGATCTTGCTCATCTACATTTTTTAACAGGACCATGGTGGGTATCAAACCCTTGTAGTGCTTAGATTCCTTGGATACATTTAAAAGAAGAATGTAGCCGTTTTGTTTTTAAATGTTAATATTTACAATATGTTGCAAGAGGTATTATATCATTGATAATGACCACATTTCAATGATTCTAAAGAGATACAATTTTTTTCACATTTTTAACATCTCTGAAATTGGGATGCATGTTACAACGATGGTGGATCATAGTTTGACAGCATTTTTTCTTTCTTACCTGTGCATAATCTAATATAGAAAGTATGAAGCATAACACCTTGCAATCAATTTATTCTTAGATTCTATGATACATATTTAAAATGAAGATAAAAATGTTAGATGACAACTTGAAAATGTATGGGGATACATAGTTTTTGAAAATTCTTCAACTATGTGATCAAAAAACATTTGTAGACCACTGATGGTCTTCCCTGATAAAGTTTAGTTTCACTCACAGGTTCTTTATGTGCACAGAACAAAGAGGATTGCTTAAGCTAGTCAATGAAGGGGTTGGGAATTGGAGACTGTTAGTGCAAGAATCTGGAACTCTCAGGGATTCAAGCACAGAGTTCCTCAGGCTGGTCTCAGGAACTGGAAAAGTCATTTTCCCAAGCCTCTCACCATTTCTTATGGGTAATAGAGTCTCTCCTTTCTGATTTCCTCTCATATCTGCCCCATTTTCCTACTCTCTTAGCAGAAAAGCTTTCTCTATCCACCCATCAGGGCTTGGATAATGGCCTCAGATCTGTGTCTATACAACTTTTCAGCTCAGCAACGCACAGTTTATTAGCTCAAGTGCTCATTGTTCCCAAACCAAGAAGTGAGGTCTGAATTATCCAGCTCAGATAAGATGTCCATTCTTGATCCAAACAACTGTGACTTGAATGGATAATCCATTTGTATAATACAAACCTTACTAGGGGAGAACGGGTAGTGGGTGAAGGCAATTCCCAAAAATGGGGTCTATGAGCAGGCAGGCAGCCACAAATGCTTCATCAAGAATCTGCAACAATCAGAGCTAACACAGAGTTTTTACAATTGCCAGGCACCGTACTAATTGCTTCAAATACATTAATGAATCCTCATTTAAGTTAATCCTCAGTGCAATGTTAGAGGTAGCACTGATAACCACATTTTACAAATGAGGAAACTGAGGCATGGAGAGCTTAAGTAAACTGCCCAAGTTTACACATTTGCTAAGTGACAGAGCTTGGATTCAAACCCATTGGAGTTAACTGCCTCAGCACTTTCGTCTCTGTATCTGGACTTGCTTACAGCAGCACTAGGCATGGAATAGTCTGTGTAAGAAAGTAGTAACTAATAGAAAAATGGTAGCAACTGATATTATTACATGACCAAAAACCACTGGATATTTTCAGACTTAGGAGGCAAGGAAAGAGGAACTATAGCATTTTTAAAACTACTTAATTCCAGTGATGTCTGGGTGGCTCAGTCAGTTAAGTGTCTGCCTTCAGCTCAGGTCATGATCCCAGGGTCCTGGGATCAAACCCCATATCAGGCTCCCTGCTCAACAGAGAGCCTGCTTCTCTCTCTCCCTCTGCTGCTCCCCCTGCCTGTTCTTTCTCTCTCTGTCAAATAAATAAATAAAACCTTTAAAAAATAAAAATAAAAATAAAAAACCTACTTCATTCCAGGTGCTTTGTATACATTGTTATTTCATATTCACCATAATAAAAAAAAAGTATTAAAAATCCCATTTTACATTGGAAAAACTCAAGTTCCAAGGAGTGAGTAACCTGCTCAAGGTCCTACCACTACTAGGTAGCAAAGTCAGCGTCCTGACCCAGGCCTGAAACCCATGGCCTTTTCTCTACATCCCTCTGCCAGGTTAATGTCAAAACAATTAAGGTGATGTGCAGGGTACAGAATAATTCCGTTAATCATGAAACAACCCAAAATAAAATCAACTTCCTCAAAGCAAAGTCATTTTTTTAAATTCACTTACAAATATGTGTTTGATTAATCTGATTAAACATAATTACTCCCTATTTCCTTTTGCCTGTACAAGCATTAATCTAGCTGTCCCCTGACCCTCTGTTACAGTTGTTGAAATTCCTACTGAAACAAGGAAAAGCTCTGGCCAATTCTTTGCCTAAGATACAACTGCATAATGGTTTATTTTTGCTCTGCTCTTCCTTGGAACTAATTCTTTGCTTGTTGACTTAAAATGAATTTTCAGCGGCTCATAGTATAAAAAGAATTTTAACTCTTCAAAGGCAAACCCCCAAGGCAAGGACAAATCTTCATAAAGTATGCTAGTGAACACTGGTATGCTGTGAGAGGTTGACAATGACGAGTAGGTCCAATGACAAATGCCCTCTTCCGCACTAAGAAATCGTCGTTATATTCAGTCTAGTAGGAACAACAAAAATAACATGTCATCCTTGAATGGAATGGCACAGGCCATTTGAGCTCAGAGTACTCTGAAAGCATTTAAGTTTTACCTAGATGTTGTTTTTGTTTGTGCAACCTCTCATTCACCCACCTCACAGCACCCCTGTTCAACTGCCACTGGGGAAGTATGTCACCAATAAAAGCAGGATGGGGATTCAGACACTGGGTTTAAATGTAAAATCAGAAAGTAATTGGGACTATCTGTTGGGAGGAGCCAGGGTAGAGATGGCTCCTGACCAGGTAGGCTCTATATGAAGCAAAAGCTTTCGTGGAACTGCCTTTATGCACGGAGGTTGCTGATGTGTACGCCAGATGCCAGGCAGGGGTCTTCACCTGTATCACCTCATTGAATGTCCCCTGGAGGCCTTATTAAGTCAGCTGCTTCAGATTAGGACACTGAGGCTAAGAGAAGCTCAGTAAGCTGCCTGGGGGTCCCACAGCTAGGAAGCAGCCTGGCTACAAGTTAGAATCAGTCCTGAACAACTCCAAACACAATACGCCCCCTCTTTACCATGAGACTTCCTACCAACACAACCCTCCTGGGTGGCACAGAGTAAGAAGCAACTGAGAATTATTCATTAGGGCTTCCTAGAAAAAACTGCTTGTGACACGGCAAACTGCATTCCACAGCTGAGCTCTGTCTTATTTCTGGTCTCCTTGCTTCCAGGCCTACATGCACAAACTCACCTTGTACATAGTTACCAGAGTATTCCTCCCCAAATGCCATAGTTATTGTGCTACCCCCCTAATAAGACTCTATCACCTAGAAGATAATGATCTAGGAGAGGAAGGAGATTGACTAGGAGAGGAAGGAGATTGAGGAGGCTTGAGGGAGAATCACTGAGGGGACAAGGCTCTGTGGGAAGTCAAGAAGGAGAGGAAGGAGACTGACTAGGAGAGGAAGGAGATTGAGGAGGCTTGAGGGAGAATCACTGAGGGGACAAGGCTCTGTGGGAAGTCAAGAAGGGTCAAACGTAAGGTTAATTTTCACAGGAGGGAAATTAACCTGAGAAAGGAGAGGAGAACGTCTTCCTGGGATATGAAGGAAAGATGAGAAAACAAATTTAAAGCTAGGCTCTTAGAGGTGGAGTGTTCTTAGAAGGGAATCTCATAGGAGAGATAATGTATGTGGAAACCTCTCTCACATGAGATCTCTGGGCATCTGCCAAGAGTCATAAAAGAAAATCTGGCTCAAGAGAGGAAAGTAACATTCTGTAATCATGAAATTACTCTCCATGCTGGGCTCTCACGCTGCCAAAACACTCATTCTGAAGTAACATTTGTGTGGCGAAACTGTGATACACCACCTAGATTGCCCTGAGATAAAGGACCGATTGCCCCAGCTTCTGAGGGTCAGTGGACAGCTTTCAGCTGTCAGCCCCGTCAGGGAATGCACCTCAGCTGCAATGAGCCTTCTCACCCAAAGCCATGCCCCTTCCCAGGTAGCCCATTTCTAGAGGCTGAGTCATTTTGGAGTATGAAGACCTGACTATCTGGCTCAACTCAGAACAACTTGAATGGTAGCTCAAGTACTCCCCATGGGGCTGGCCAAGGTTCCTGCTGGCCCTCAATCACATCTCTACTTCTTCTATCCAGCCCTGTCTCTTCCATGGGTGTGGGTCCTAAGGACACTCCGTAATAAATGTTCTGCATACATCCTGCATAAATACAATCTTGCAGCAACCCAACCCACAATGGGACTTTTATGAGCAATGCGCCAAGAGCAACACAGAAAACTGGCTGTCATACCCCAAGTCCATTGAGACTATCATAAAACAGTACAAAATTTCTCATCTTGAGGCATGGGTAACTGCTTAAGCATCTCTGTTAGTTAGCAGAATTATTACCAAAATAGTCTACCATGTTACAATATTCTTATTTCCAAAGAACTCACAATAATTTATTATTATTCATAAAACTACATAAGGTTGGGTAGTTCTATCTTCACCATGGACATATTCACTCAAGTGAGGACTTGTGAAACACCTACCCAGGCACTATGCTAAGAACTAATTTGCAAAAATAAAAAAAGTCCCAGCTCTTACAGGTGAATAGTGGGCACAGCCACTGAAACAATGTGAAGAGAGCTACAGTGGAGGCACAGACACAATTTTTTTCCAGTCCAGATGAGGGTGTGATTGGAGTCCAAAATGGCAGAAAGGAGTGGCCAGAAAAACACATAGGAACTGTAGCCTTTTCACAATCAACCATAACAGTGGGGAATACAGACCTGAGTCAGACTGAGTCTGAATCCTGCATTCATCACATTCTAGCTCTTACTAGGTAAGTTACTTAACCTCTCTTGGGTCTCAAGCTTCTCCTATACATAGCAATGGTTGGATTAGCTAGCCTGGGCTGCCATAACAAAATATCAGACTGGGGGGCTTAAAGAACAGGGATTATTTCTCGCAGTTCTGGAGGCTGGGAAATCCAAGATCAACATGGTGGCTGAACTGGTTCTCTGATGAGGACTCTTTCCCCGGCTTGCAGATGGCCACCTATCTGCTGTGCCCTCACATGTCAAAGAGAAAGCAGAAGCAAGCTCTCTGGTGTCTCTCTCCATAAGGGCATTAATCCCATCATGAGGACCCCACCCACATGACATCACCTAAACCTAATTCCAAAGTCCCATTTCTATACAGTATCACATTGAGGGTTAGGGCGTCAACATATGAATTTGGGGGTACGCAATTTAGTCCACAGCAGTGGTACAAAGACTGCTTTCCCCACAGAGTTGTTATAACGATTAAACGAGCCAATATGCAAAATGTGCCTAGACCAGTGGCTGTACATATTAAGATCTATTTGTAAGTGGTAGATGTTATTATTAAAGTCACAGAGGCTGAGTCAAAAAGAGGGAAGTGTCAAATATATCAAGACTTTCCTTGTGGAGCACAGTTTCTTTGGTCACATTATCTCTCGAAGGAAGGGAGAAAATGAACTTATTCTTGAGAATTAAGAATGGGGCTATTTTCATGCAAATATTGGGGTGGAGAGTCCCTTCACAGTAAATGACTACTAAGGTGGAAATCTCCAACCTATTTTCTTTACTTTCATATCTTTCTCTCCTTTCTCTTATGATCAAATGGCTAACAATATCTGAAACACGTCCACTTAAGGGATTATTCTTGTTAAAAGAGTATTTAGCTTCTAATCCCACAGGGCACAAGCAGGTTGAAATATAAGACGACATAGAAAAAGAAGAATTTAGCAGGGTTAATCTAGAGGTGAGAGGTGAAAAGGGGTGAAATAGAATCCAAAGCAAACCCAACTCCATGAAAATACCAGTCAGCTCTAAGAGAGGCCGGCAATGGTTCGTTTCTCAACCTGAGTATCAGTAGCTCTGGAACTGTGTTCAAAAATAATACTTTTTATTTGGCTTTCATACCTTCTTTATCTCCATAGGGCTTCAGTGTATTTTCTATTGACAGGCTGTTAGATTCAGTTGTACATTCAGGAGATGTGGCATTAATGGCCTTAGTTAAGTAAACAAAAGGAGATTTCAAAATCGTTTAGGCTGAGTGAAATAGGTCCCTCGTCCTTTTTGGAATTCTTAAGTCTCATTCCCATGTGGCTGCTGAATTCACCAGCAATTGCTGACAACTTGATTATTTTGATTGTTGCCATCTTAGTCATTTCCATTGTTGTTAGACCATAAACTTGACGGCCCAAATCTTTAGATCCAGCCTTGCAGATCTTTCTTTCTTTTTTTTTTTTTTTTGAAGATTTTATTTATTTATTTGACAGAGATAGAGACAGCCAGCGAGAGAGGGAACACAAGCAGGGGGAGTGGGAGAGGAAGAAGCAGGCTCATAGCGGAGGAGCCTGATGTGGGGCTCTATCCCATAACACCGGGATCACGCCCTGAGCCGAAGGCAGACGCTTAACCGCCGTGCCACCCAGGCGCCCCAGATCTTTCTTTTTATTTCTTGCTTGGTCCTCCTCTTTTAGGAAGAATGGAGGAAGACTGTTACAATTAAGAACACACACTGTCAAGGGGAAGGGGGCAACAGGCATCCTCTTACATTCTTTTAAATGGTAGCTTTATTGAGGTAAAATTCACATATAAAATTCATCCTTTTTTACATGTACCATCCAGTGAACTTTAGTACACAGTTGTGCAACCATCACTACTAAGTTTAGAATGTTTTCATCACCCCATAAGAAACCCTGTGCCTGTTAGCAGTCATTCCCTAATCTCCCCTGCCCCCAGCCCCCGGCAACCGCTATCTACTTTCCATCCCTATAGATTTGCCTATTCTGAATATTCCATTGTAAGTGGAATTATAGATGTGTGGCCTTTTGGTAACTTGCTTCTTTCACTTAACATAATATTTTCAAGGTATCATACGTTCTTGATAAGGTATAAATTGGCCCAATCTTTAGAGGATAATGTGTCCATATCAAGGAAAATTTAAATTGCATGTACTCTCAGAAATTTTATGTCTGAGAATTAATCCCTCCAAAATATTTCCACCTACATAAAGACAATTGCAAATACATTCACTGAAGCATTGACAAAAGTTGAGAAAAAATCTAAAGTTTATCATTTAGGGGCCTGGTTGAATACCTCACAGTTCTGTGCAGTCTTTCACAGAGTAAGTCAGTCCTGTGTGGACTGTGTGGAGAGGTGTGGAACGACCTCCGGAAACTATTGACAAGCAAACATAAGAACATAGTGAGATAGAAAACAGTGTGTAAGTTGACTTCCACCTGTGTAAAAAGAAGTGTATGTAGGGTGGTGAGGGAGAACATGGAGGAGGAAGAGGAGAAGATGACAGAGGAGGAGGAAATCTATCTCCGGTAGGATGTTTAAAAATGACTAATGGTGACTGTCTCCAGAGAGGAGAAATGGGAGAGGTGGTCTAGGGTACAGGGAAGGGAAGGGAGAGAAAAAGACTGATTCTTCATTGTATACCTTTACAAAAGGCATAAAATTGTTTGAATTTTATTTACTACATACATATACATCCTTAAAAAGTAAAATGGAGAGGATGGTGATAAATTTTATTAAGTTGCTGCATGGGCATATATTAGAATCTCGGGACAACATAGCCACAGCCTCTGCCTTTAGGGCTTTGTGGTCAGTCACAGCTGGGACTGACACCCAAGTAGAGAGGACCAGTTCAGTGAAGCATAAAGATCAATGATCTGAAGCTCAACAATTTCAGCTCTTATCTTCCCAGAGGCTTGCTGTCACCTGCACAGCACTTTTACCTGCCAATTAAGGCAGACACATGCTTTGATGTCAATGACTGACTGGAAGAGTAACGTGAGACCTGCTCACTGACCCCTCACCTCACCCTCCACGTTGTCTCTCTCCCAAAGGCTCCTGACCTCACTGTGCCTTTTGGGAATGGTTCTGAGTCCATATGTACACAACTGAACTTTGGGCTGTCAGCATGGGGTCTGGGATGCAGTTCATTACCTTAATCTTCCCTTGACCTTTGGTGGAAGCAGTGCCATTTCCTGTCTTGCTTCTGCAGCTTCTCTCCCATCTACCAAGACACTGACTCCAAGTCAGAGACAAGATACAATCGAGTTCTTCTCCTTGATACTGTTGCTCTCTGCAGAGTCAAAGTCACTTTCAAGTTTGATTCCAACCAGAGCTCATTTCCCCCCACAAGTGTTGAGATGAAAGTCAAAGATGAAGTGAAAGACATACTGTGCAGCTTTTATTTTTAAACGTGGTGTTAAATTATGGAAGGCATGATTAATATTTCAATACTGTTTATAATGGCTTCACTTATTTTTTTCAGCCAATAAGAAGTGAGAAATCCTGTCTCTATAGCCAAAATCTGATATAATTCCTCCTCAGCCATACAAAAGTCTCTCTGTTGCTATCTAGAATAAAAATGTCAATGCACACCATGTATTAAAATTAACCTGCATTTACTCGGCACCTTTTAAGATCTGTCTCCAAACTGCCTCAGTAACTTCTAGCATCAAAGCCTGGTGAGAATATGTGGAGTTTTACTTCCCGTTTGAGTAACACCTATTAAAAAGGGTAGTAATTAAAAGCAAATCATAATTTTTAAACCTTAAGGGAAGTTATTGCCATGTTGCTGGAAACATTCAGTTACTGGAATGTTAGCTAACACCTACATACACTGCAATTAGTAATGAAACAGCAAACCCTAGCAAGCTTTAAAACAAAACCTCTTCTAAAAAAAATCATCATGTGAGTAACAGTCCCATTCAAACATGTATATAAAATGTCATCCTTTCTCTGCACCGTCCCAGCTCCCTGCTTGGCCAGCATTACCAAGCGCTGACTGGTCACATGCAGGGCATTAGGAAGATGGGCGATTTGTTCCTGTAGCCTGTTGTACTCCCAATATGGCGAATGATGCAGTCTCCAATCCCACAATGCTAGCAGCAGCAGAAAGAGATCAACAGAGGCCATTTTCCAGTGCCCCTGCATTCCTCAGCAATACAGTTGACCCTGAAAGCTATATAGGATGAAAGGGAACCCACTAAAGCCAGCTTCACGGTTGTCTTAATTTTATTATCGTTTTCTGGGATCCCACCCATGAAACATCAAATCTTCCTCTTCTTTCAAATGCCACTGCCCTAGAGAGTATTGGTCTTATCTCTGGCTGCACATTTTTGTCACCTGGGGTGGGGTGGCAGAAGTTAAAATATACCAGTGTCAAGGACCCATGCCAGAGACTCTAAATGAATTAGTCTGTCTTGTGTCATGGCATAGTATTTTTTAATATCTCCCTAGGTGATTCTGAAGTACTGTCAGGGTTGGAGACCACTAGAGTCCCCCATAAGCCTTCCCTACTTCTTACCTGGATTATGGTAAAGGCTTCCCAAATGCCCTTGCCTTGGTCTTTTGTACCTAAGCTAATTATCTTAATGGGTTACAATAACCAATTTATTTCTCCTAGTCATCCCTATTTGATGAAGAACACCGAGAATAAAAGATGGGCAGAATGAAAAAATACCAGCTACAATCAGAAATAACATTCAATATTTTGCTTTCTCCCAGATTTTATCTTGTGTATATGTACATAAAATACATATTTACAAAAATGAGATCCTGCTATGATAGTTTTCCATCATCTTCTATTCTCCCTTAAAAATATATCATGGGCAAGGCGGCTGTCTGGCTCTGTCCGTACAGCGGGTGACCCTTATCTCTGGGTGGTGAGTTCAAGGCCCATGTTGGGCATGGCACCTACTTAAAATAAAATTAAATATCTATCTATCTATCTATCTATCTATCTATCTATATCTATCTATCTATCTATCTATCTATCTATCTATCTATCTATCCATCTATCTATCTATCTCAATCATGGGCAAATTTCCACATCCATAAACAGTTACATCTTTTCTCTTAGTCATACAGAATCTGAGTGTGTGGCTGGGTCATTGTGTTTTTAATCAATCCTTTATTTTGGGGGAGGGCATTTACACAGGTTCTTTGTAGGGTGCTTTGTTGTTGTTATTTTTGTTTTTTGTTTGTTTTATTTTTCTTTTGCTATTATAAACAACATTGGAATAAACCATTTGGAACAAAGATTTTTATGAATGGATTACTTCCTCAGGATATATTTCTAAAAATAACTTTGCTGAGTCAGTGTTATCTACTCATTCTGATACATACTACAAATTGCTCTTTCAAACCACACTTAAACCGCTAGTGCTTGCAAGTGTTATGCTAGTCCCACACTAACACGGCATTACCATTTAAAGAGCAAAAAAAAACTTTGTTCAATCTGGTAAATAAAAAATGGTATCTACTTGGGGCGCCTAGGTGGCACAGCGGTTAAGCGTCTGCCTTCGGCTCAGGGCGTGATCCCGGCGTTCTGGGATCGAGCCCCACGTCAAGCTCCTCCGCTGTGAGCCTGCGTCTTCCTCTCCCACTCCCCCTGCTTGTGTTCCCTCTCTCGCCTGGCTGTCTCTATCTCTGTTGAATAAATAAATAAAATCTTTAAAAAAAAATGGTATCTACCAGTTTTAATATGTTTTAATTACTAGTACATTTGAACATTTTCACCTTTTCTTGAACGCCTGATTTTCCTCTTTTGCCCATTTTCTATGAGGTGTTCTTTTTTCTTATTTATGTATAAGAGCCATTTATATAGCAAGGCTATTAAATTTTCCCCAGTTTGTCCTTTTTAACTTTTTTAAAGTTTTCTTATTTTTAACTTTCATCCTTTCAACCTCTAATACTGGTTGGGTGGTATACAACTTTTAAATCCTTACTTAGTCAAATCTTTTTTTTTGTATAGTTTTAACTTTATCATGTCATACATTAAAAGCTTTTTCCCAAGTTAACATTATATAAATATTAACCTATTTTTTTTCCTAGTGCTTTTATGGTTTTGTCTTTTATATAATTACATATTTGTGGCTAATTAACTTTGAAAGCACAAATCAGATCATGCCACTCCCCTCCTTAAATCCTTCCCTGTCCCTCCACTGCCTCTAGGATTAAGTTCAAGTTCCTTCATGCCCCTCACATTATCTGGTCACCCTTCAGCTCTATGCTGCTTTCATCTTTGTTCACAGGCTTTTTTTTTTTTCTCCCCTAAAATACACTGTAGGAGTCTCCTTCTTCTTTTACAGATAGCCTATTGCTTCAAATTCCATGAGAATAGTGACCAAGACTGTTTTGATCATGCCAGCACCCAAGACAATGTCTGGAAGAAAACAGACATTCATTTTTTATTGAAAGAAGTAAGAAAACAAATATTACGTTCCCTGGGAAGCCTCCTTCCATGCCTCTGGGCAGAATCTCTTCTACTGTGTTCGTTCTGATCACTGTCCTAGTCTACCATACTGTGTCATTACAGTGTGTTCTAAGTCTCTGGACCCACATCTATCAATCAGGTCCAACTCGTATCTTATCCCTTGCTCCTCAACAAGGGGGGGCCATGCAGGAGGTACTCAATATATGCTGTTGGTTCAGACAAATGACTTCTGACAAGACGCCTCTGCCTTCCAGTTTTAGCTTGCATGTGCCCAAATGTGTCCTTGTATTTAGAAGTAGAGACCCCAACAATCTTTAAAAAAAGAAAACTAAATGATTAGATGGCAATGTATGCTCCCAGGTACAAGCTATGATTATGGATATAGGACCAAAACAGTGCACCATGAAAAGTGTCTTAGAGTAACAGTGAAGCCATGGTACTAATGCCTTCTGGCATGCCTACTGGGCACTATCTATCCGTATGTGACTAAGGATCAGAGAACATCACGGATGGCTCCAAAGTCCTTCCCTGGGTAAATTAAAGAATAAAATAAAACAAATTAAAAAACTCTGGAATGGGTGAGAAATAATTATAAGCTCACCATCTGTTCTCTAAAAATGCTGTATCTGAAGAATCAAATATACTTAACAGATAATGAAAATGAGTTACTCATATTGCTCCCCTTGGCCACCGTCAACTCAGCAGTTTGATATGCTATTCCCTATCCTTCTACATATCTTCTTTCTTTTTTCGTATTTTACAGCTTTATTACACGCCTCCTTTTTATTACAAACCACTGCAAATCCCTTTAGACACTTAGTGGAGTACCCATTATAAATAACTTTAAAAAAAATTTTTATACTCTTTCTTCCACCTCAATTCCTTCTGCCCAGAGGGATCCATGAGTGAACTATATATACTGAGGCTTTTACCAGGAAATAGCATTGAAGACCTTTAAGAAAGCTATATTACTAATTGGTTCCACTTATTTAGTAGCTTAGACAGAATTAGAATTTTCTTTGGATAGCATCCCTGATCATAATCTCTGACATTAAGCTGACCTTGGGCATGGTGTTTTACCACTCTAAGGTTCAGTTTTCTTATCTGCAAAGCAATAATGCAAGTGGGTCTATACGATCTCTAAGGTCCCTTCCTACTCCAGAACTATATCTAATCATCTTTTCTAAGAAGATAGGAACAAAGAGACCACCCAGGCAGAGAAGAGAGCTCTCTCCTCTCCGGTCTGGCTCTGTAACCCTACCTTCTGTCAGTCACCCCTCTACAGATAAGGAGTAGGGGAGTAAATTCCCAGCCCAGGCACACAAACACACCAGGACTGCTAAGGGCACCTGTGTTGTGCCTTCCACACCAGCTTCCCCTGACAAAGGAGCCGGACTATGAGCCAGCTAAGGGTCAGCTAACTGGATAGACAGTATGATGGACTGCTTGTTAATGACATTGTACTTTCATTATATACCCAAGAGGCTACTAGCAATGGGTTAATTTGGTGGTCCTGCAAAGGAAAACCTTTTCTTTTCAAACTATATCTTGAGTTTCAATTGTGAAATATGAGGCTTTAAAGCAGAAGTGTTTTGGAGCTGGGAGTCAGTTTACCCTGGCCTTACCCAAGGGGAACTACCAAGGCTGGACCCCACCAAAGACAATTTTCTATTCCTAAGGACACTGCATGCCCTCCAAGCTTCACAAGTACCTGGTTACCTTAAGTCCACCAAAGAGCTAAAAAAGAATTTGCTAACAGGACTGGAACCATACCTCTCCTGGCTTTCCCTGAGGAATTCTAAGCTTGGCCCAAGGAGTGGTTGTTGGAGTGGAGAGAAGGGGTGTAGGACAGGCTTCTCTCCCCTCCACACAAGGCAACACGAAAAACCTGAGCAAGGGAAGAAAGGAAGTGAGCATCCCGGTGGTTATGTAGCTCTCCTTCCACCTTCCAGTTAAGCTGTGACATGAGCTACACATGGCTCACATCCTACACTCTGAGGTTTTCATCCAGCTCCAGGATCAAGCTTACCCTACCAGACTGTACTTGGGGCAGAGGACATAGATCAGCAAGTGCTTAAGCAGATGTAAGGTACAAATAGACAAGTAGTTAGCCTCATGGTTAAGAGTGCAGGCTGTGGCTCTAGACTGCTTGTCTTTGCAGCTTGGTTATATGAGCTTGGTAAGTTGCTTAACCTCTTCCTGTTTCAGTTTCCTCATTAAAGAAATGCGGCTGGTATAATAATGAGTAAATGTAGAGAATACTGCCCTAGCACAGAATATTCCCTCTAAATTGACTTACTTTACATACATCAAATGAGCCCATATCACTACCTTCGTCCCCCTAGATGAAACTCACAGAATAATTCATATTGATGTTCATGTTCAATGCTTTCAATTTTTGTTCTCCTTTCAAGACTTGCTTTGGTGGTGTTCATTTTGGTGCTATCTACTAGAATAATAATGCTGGCTATAGATGGGGTTAGGAGGGCAGGTAGTGAGGGCAGGAGAGATAAGAGCCTTATTAAGTCCCTTAGAGATATCTTTGAAAGAACATATGAATATTGAACAATGATTAGCTTTTACTTATAAAACACACAATATTGCTTCATACCCTTTTTGCATCAAGACAAGGTAAGCTTAGTCATCAGGCTTAAGAGTGAAATTATTATTTTTAAAAAAGCAGACTATTAAGTTTTGGGGCTTTTGTGTGTTTGCCCATTTTCACATGTATCTGACCCAACTCATGTGTTATTTCAAATGGTAGGAAATTTGCATATGCTTGTAAACTGAATAACAATATGCCAAACTGATGCATTTTTTTTTTCTAGCAGGAACACTATCTCCCAATGCAGATCTGTTGCTGTTCCCGTTTGATTTTTTTCTTTTTTTTAAGTTGAGAATTTTGGATAAAATTGGTAATTAGGGAAGGGTGATGGCTTAACTAGGTCTTGAACCATGAATGCATGAACTTTAATTTGCAAGCCTCTCTCTCCATAGCTAACCATGTTTAGGGATGTTAGGGAAGCTGAGTAAAGCCCCAAACTAATAAGGAAGAAAGGCTTTTACAAGAGGATGCTAATTAGTAAATTAACCATTGTAGAAGCTCTTCCTCACATTCCGTCTAGGCAGATTAATGTCTATTTACAAAGCTACCTGCTGCTTTCTATACCCTAGAGCTGCACTGTCCAAAAGACACATGGGAATATAGAGCACTAGAAGTGAAGAGACACCTGGGTGGCTCAGTTGGTTAAGTGTTTGCCTTCGGCTCAGGTCATGGTCCCAGGGTCCTGGGATCGAGTCCCGCATTGGGCTCCTTGCTCAGCCCTCTGCTGCTCCCCCACTGCCTGTGCTCTCCCTCTCTCAAATAAATAAGCAAAATCTTTAAATAAATAAATAAAATTTTAAAAAAAGAAACGTAGCTAGTGCTACTAAGGACCTGAAATCTCAATCTGATTTAATTTTAATTAGTTTAAATTAACATAGCTCATGTGAGCTATGGTAGCCATAGCTACCATACTATACAATGTAGATATTAGAACATTTCCACTCAAAGCTCCATAACAATGGATGGCTACCATACTATACAATGTAGATATAAGAACATTTCCACTCAAAGCTCCATAACAATATAAAAGACTGCAGCTAATCCTGGGATATAAAAGTCAATAGTTACAAATACTATAGTTCAACATTCCTGCCACAAATCTTTATCAGATTTCTTTATCTTTTTAAAATAGGCAGTGAGCATATCACCTAAGATACTCAGTCTTCAGCCTCTCCTTCAAGGCCATAAACATGTTGAGGAAAGAGATAAGCTTGGAAGAGAATTCTTCCTTTATTTTCAAGTACCTACAATTTTCTGATATTAGACTGTCTTCTTCCATAAACTGGTTTTTAGATCAAAGTGTCCAAACCTGAATATGAAAAATACATTGTTGGTGATTTCAATTCAGGAAGAAGCTGCAGCAGAATCTTATTACTCTGAACGACATGGAAGAATCCTTTGTACAGAAGTTATTCCATATCTCACTCTTTCCTGCTGTAAGAACTGCGAATCCCATTCAGATTCTCCTTTGGTCACCTCAACATACGTGAGTGACTCAGAATTTTGAACATTTTGCTGGTGAACTACTCTGAAGGGCATAAGATGGGTCTGCAGCAAGAATGGGCTGAAGGTGGGAGGAATAGCTAATACGTGCCTTGCTTGCAACTTTTCATTTCAGTAGTTTAAAAAGCAATTAAGGAAAGGAATGAGGGTCCTGACTGGGGAGAACTCAATTCTCCCCTTCTAATGGATTCAGAGTATGAGGAACATAAGGATAATCCATCATTGCATTACTGCCCGCACCAGAGTTGTCTGTGTTTCAGAAAGTGTTCATTTCCTTCACTGGGAGGACACAAACCTCTGTGTGCTGATTTGGGTGTCAAGAAATACAAAAAAGAGGGGCGCCTGGGTGGCACAGCGGTTAAGCGTCTGTCTTCGGCTCAGGGCGTGATCCCGGCGTTATGGGATCGAGCCCCACATCAGGCTCCTCTGCTATGAGCCTGCTTCTTCCTCTCCCACTCCCCCTGCTTGTGTTCCCTCTCTCGCTGGCTGTCTCTATCTCTGTCAAATAAATAAATAAAATCTTTAAAAAAAAAAAAAAAGAAATACAAAAAAGAGGAAAGAAGTGAATTGGAAGCAACAACTCTCAGATCAACATTGGAAAATGCCTGTTCTGTGTTCCATGGCTCTCTGCTTCTTGTGAGTGCAGACACCTGTCACTGAACTACGAGGCTGTGGGTGGCCCTATTCATAGGATTTCCATGCTTATCTGACCCTAGATAAACCCTGGTACTTTTTAAGGGTCAGTTTAGGTGCTGAACTGAATGGTAAGAAAAACTGTTTTCTAAATAATGAATAAGTCAGAGTGCTTTGATGTTCTAAGAGTGTGGCTGGAGTTTATTGTGGCTTTATCATGAGGAATACTCCATCATCAATGGGATGTAGCAAACTGCTCATAAACTGCTTACAAAGAGTCGAAATGTCAATAACAAGATGAATTTGTAGCTGAGGTTATGAGTCATTAATCTGGATGCCAGGGATAGGCCAGTGCTGGGCCCTCAATGACAGAGATATAAAGAGAATATTTATCAACATGGATTTTAGGATAATTCTACAAAATAACAGCAACCATTTATTGAGCACTTGGTGTGCTTTCCACACATTATCTCTAATCTGTCCCACAACCACTTTTGATGGGTTCCATTATTTTCTCTCTTCCCCAGGTGAAGGAATTAAATAAAGCCCAGAAAGGAAAAAAACCTCACCCAAAATGACAAACATAGAAAGTGACCAAGCCAAAATTGGAACTCAGATGATGCTGGCCCCAGCGAGAGAGCTTTTTCTGTTTCTCTAAGACAGGTCACAGAGAGCTACATACTTCAGATGTTTGGGTCCAAGGGCAAGAGGAAGAACTTCAAGGATATGTCCAGCTTCCTTGCCTTAAAGTCCACATGGAAAGGAAAAAAAGTAAAGGCCAAAGCTACGAGCCCTGGAGTCATGGGCTGCAGTGAGTGGCCATGGGATCCATCTGGTAGTTACTCGAAGCACAAACGGCATTCAGCCGGGGTCCTCATGAGCTGAGTGTGACCTTGGCAAACCAACTATTAAACCACAGCACAAGAAAGTGCTTTGTGTCTCCTTTCGGCCTCATCAAAATTTCAGGTGATGAGCCACAAAAAAATATAAGCACATCTACATTTTTCCTTAGTAATTCTACTTTCAGCAGTTTAACCTACACAGATAGGTTTATATATGTGCTAAAGAATGAATGTACAAGATTCTTACTTGCAGTACTTTGTAATAATGAAAAATAGGGAACAAACCAAATTCTCATCAGTAGGGCACTGATTCAATAAATTACAGGACATCCATCTAATGGAATTCTAAACAACTGTAAAAAAGGAGGAGGAAGCTCCCTATAACTTGACAGGGAAAGATCTCTAGCATGTAGAGATAACTGAAAAAAGAAAGGTGTTCAATGATATTTATATACGCTAACTTTTGTATGAAAGCAGAAGAAAAAAGAATCTCATATTTCCTCAGAGAACATGAAGACCAAGAGTCACATGCTCTTTGGACTGAGCCAGGCAGGTGCCCCTGGGGCTGTGCTCTTTTCTCTAATAAAGAAGAACATCAGACTCTCAGGCAAACGGCTGGGGTCCAAATGCTGATTTTCCCAACTCCTAACTGGACTAAGTTTTCTGAGCCTCAGTTTTCTCTTTTAAAATATAAAAGGAAGGAAATAACAATATCACTGTGTTGAGGGTTGACCAGGATAATGTGCAAAATTAACTCCAAAATAGTCCCAATACATCGTTACTTGTTGCGATTCCAGGCAAGTGAATTCAGGGCTGAGGGCATGGGCCTTGCTAAATATCATAGGCCTGAACTCCAGAGCACCTTCTTTCCCCCTTCTCTGACTCAGAATTTCACCTGAGGTAAGAAGTCTTGCGAGAATGGACTTGAGACACTTAGAAGTGCTTCTCCTGGACCTCCCATCCCAGTGATGCAGCCAGCCTTACTGTCTCACTCCCAGAGGAAGCCATCTCTACTCCTGGCCGTTGCTTTTACTTTGCCATGTAAGCAATCCTGGTAGTAATGCAAACCAGTGTCAGGTTTTAAGCCCCGGAAGCCAGATTTTTGCCTACACACTGGTGCCTCAAACTTCTCTAAGTGATGTTAATGACAACAGCACATCTTCTGGGAGAAAAAGCCAGTGGTGGCTGTTGACGAAATGGACATAACGCAATGGCAGGTCTTTGATCTGACCATGAGACGGTACATGGAAGAAAGCGTCCTCAACATTGCATGTGGATTTACAAAGCTTAGCTGCCTGCCCCGTCACTTCTGGCACTCACCACCACCTAGGGCTCATGGCACCACTCCTTTGGAGGACTGTGGTCCTAAAACATGGCCCCCTTAGCTCTTGGCAACTGCTTTTCTCCTAGAGCAACACATAACAGAAGGGACTAGCGCCTGCCTTTCAGCACAGATGACTCAACTTAGCAGTTAAGCTTCACTCAGAATTCTCTCTCTGTCCACCATCCTAAATCTAGATAATTCTTTTCTCTTCCCTGCTGTGCCAGAAGGGTCATGACTTTCTGACAGCTAAAGCTCCCTTCCTCTCCTCTTTCTTCCTTGAACTTTCCCTCTTCCTTCCTAATGCTGAGAGGCGTTTTCTCTGCCTTGATGATTTGAACACAATAATACTTCAGGTCTGGTTACCCCCAACAACTGAACCGCAGGGGCCAACCTGCCTCCTGTATCTCAAGAAATGAGCCATTTCTGTTTCCACGCCATTGCTGTTTTGCCTTTCCTCCTGCTTTGCCCCTCTTTGCCCATGACAGCCCTCAGACACCGAAACCTCAGACAACTGAGACTCCGCCTGCTCATCAGGTGTGGGTTGGGTCTGGCGTTCCCCCACTCTGCCTGTGCACTTTCAGTCCCTGCTCTGACCACCTCCTGACACCACATGTATTTCCCTTGTTTAGATACTCAAGCACAGCCATTAAGAAAAAAAAAATTTTAAAGACAACTGATTGTGGAAGCGTTTATTTTTGTTTTGATGACAAATCTGCAAGTAACTCAATTCTAAACAATAAAGTTTCAGTTCACAGACCTGATTTAAACCAAAAAAATGTGACTATTTTCAATCCCTAATAGTTGCTCACATTTACTGAATGAGTATTAAGTGCCAAGCACTCTTTAACGTACTGGTCGCAGGTCAAGTTCCCTAGCAAAGTCTGAGATGGGGAATCCTGCGCAAGCCAGAGAGTAATTATATTGAGGAGAAACCAGTAAAGGAACGAGAGGAGCAGGGCATGGAAAGAAGCTAGACAAAGCGTGCTTTCTAGAGAAGTCTAGCCCAGCATGATTCTACTGGAGCTCTGGACAGTGAATTATATCCCAGCATTGATCCCTTCCAGAAGCAATGGTACCAGCTCTTATATTCCTGAATCAGTCAGTAATTGGCTGTGGGCCACCTCTGGTGGAGTAAGGTGGGGAAAACACAAAACAAGGTGACCAACAAGACAGGTGTTATTAGCAGCCCAAACCCGCAGCAGAAGGGACAGGTGTGGGTGCCTATGAAAGGATCTGCTTGGAGTAGGTACGGGATCTATTACAGCACTTCACAAAGATTAAATTATTTATTCTCCACACTGTTTGAGCTAGGACTCTATTTTTACTATCCCTATTTTACAGAAGAGGAATCTAAGACACAGAGATTCACAGAGACACACAGAAGATCACAGAGAACCATGACTTACTTAAACCAAGACAGTCCCACTCTAACTACCCAGCCAGCCTCCATATGAAACTGCTCTTCACATGGGAAGATGTGAAGCAGCCTAAGTGGGCACATTCTTGTCCTCACGTACTCACCAAGTCACTTATATTAGCAGTCATATCCACTCATGCAAAATGACTGCAACATTTCATGAAGAATAAGTAAATATTTTTCATTGCTGCAACATAAAGATTGACCAATACTTCCGAAAATAGGATCAAGACTTATTAGCAATGCGATTGCACCAAAAGCTTGCATCTCCCATACAAGAATATATATTTCTTACTCCATTTTTTAAAGATTTATTTATTTGAGAGTGAGAGACAGAGACAAGAGAGTAAGCGGGGGTAGAGGCAGAGAAAGAGAGAGAAAGAATCTCAAGCAGACTCCCTGCAGAGCACAGAGCTGGATGCAGGGCCCCATCCCAGGATCCTGAGATCATGACCTAAGCCAAAACCAAGAGTCGACCACTTAACCGAATGAGCCACCCAGGCTGCCCTTCTTACTCCATTTTTAATTTTAAAGCACAGCTCATTCTATTTCACTAAATCTGTATTTCTCATAATTTTAATCAATAGATAGGTTGTAAAGCCTGAAACAAAAATTGAAGACAGTAGGAAATAAACTTTCCATACATGTTTTATAACAATGGTTTTTAAATGTCTTAGAGCAGAAGTTCAAGTCCCACTTGCTACATTTCCAATCATGTTTGGCCATTTTCCTTCTCCTGACAGTTTCAACATAAAAGACAAGATATCTAGTGCTATGGTTGTGTAAATGGTATGGAGCATAACTTGATGTTCAAGAAAATGCTTTAAGAACACAGATTAATGTACATCTATGAAGGGTGCAGAACATGTTTCTGTCACTCATACTAATGATGTGCCCCTAAAAAGCTTAGCATGTGGAGCAAGGCCAAGGTGAGTTAGCTACTCCCTCCAAGCAAACAAAAGGGAAAATGCCTTTGGTAATACCATTTCACCAAACAGCTCCTTGCTTTTCTCATCATTAATAATGCCATAATACCACCTGAAAATAGTACAAACTCTAAGTAACAGACACATTTCATCTATTTCTCATGCTTAGTTAGAAAGCTCCCAACATTTTTTTTAGAAAAAAAGAGAGTTTTAAAAATAAGACCCTATAGCTTCCTACTACAGACAGCTTTGTACTCTGTTTACCATTATTCTTTGAGATCTAGACAATCTCTCTGGGAACCCCAGCGCATATGTTTCCTGAAGTGTCCTGGCTGAGCTCAGCAAAGCCTAGGATTTCACTAGGTGTTAGGTAGTAAGATCTACTGTGACAGTGTGGACTTCCCCTCAGGGGATCTATTAGTAGATCAGAATACCTAGCAAACCTTCCTAAAAATGGCCCCAGAGGACCCAAGAAGGCTAACCCAGAGTCAGTGTGTCTATGAGGGACCAGCTGAAATAAATCAGCTAAAAGCTCCCAAGGGGCCCTTAGCTTAGATAAGCAAAAGCAGAGAAATGAGGTCTATTTTCTGACCCTCAGAGGGGAAGGAGGAAGCTGGCTAATTAAATTTGGAACCCAGGTGAGGGAAAAGACTCCATGATTTGGCTAACCCAGGAAGGAAATAAATTTGTTGGAAAATTAGAATACTGAAACTCTAATCTAACCTTTGGTCCTTTTTGAATGCTTGAAAGTGGAGAGATTGATCTTGGAATAAAGCAGACACCTCTGTTTTTGAGATTCTGTGGGTTGCACTGGTGCCACCATGCTGCTTGCTTTAGTAAAAGGAGAGTCTTGCTTGGATCATATCCAAGGCAGTCTGGTTGTCACCCAGAACACTTTGTTATAAAATGGTCCTTTGCCCCAGAGTTTTCCATGCCATCCTCTCATTTCCTCCCAGACCCGGTGGCATCATTCATCTCCTCTCTTCTTAACCTCTGTAATCTTTCCCTTTCCACTGGCTGCTTCTCCTTTGCCTATACACTCACTCTGGTCCCTCAGATTCTAAAACAATAACAAAACCCTCCCGTGGACATGTTTCCCTCTCAAGTGACTGTCCCATTTTCTTCCTGTCACCTCTCAACTCCTGCTTCCTCTACTACCTCACCTCCTATTTCTTCCTTGACTCTGCAGCTGGATCCTGTTCCAGTTTGGGAAACACACTCTTGAAGGTCTCATTCAACACAGCCAATGCCCCCCCTTCTCCACTTCTCTAACAGGTAACATTATGAATCACTCCTTTCCTAAAGCCTTCTTCATTAATGTTCAGTGCTATCATTGGAAGCACTCAACTGCCGCTCCAGTGCCTCCCAGACCACAATTTCTGAGTCTTCCTTGTTGTCTCTTTTTCCACCAACCACCTGATGTAGACATTCGCCAAAGTTCTATTGCTACATTGATGAAATCATCTACTCTCTTAGTGTCCACAATCTTCTATATGTTCCACACAGATATATATGCCCAGACCCAGACTCTCTTCTGAACTATCCTGCAGTGAAAGATGTTAGATAACTTGTGGGTACGTCGAATTCAACAGGTACAAAACCAAAGTCCTTGTCTTATCTCCCTTGTTAAATCTTCCTTCTTCCTAAAGCCCATAACTCTTCTACAGTGATTGGTACTGAGGTTCTATTCCTTAGGACTATCTTTGACTTGTTCCTCTCTCTCAACTACCGCATGCAATTTATCTACCTATCTTATTTATTTATTTATAATTCAAATTAGTTAACATATAGTGTAGTATTGGTTTCAGGAGAACTGAGTGATTCATCACTTACATATGACACCCAGTGCTCAACACAAGTGCCCTCCTTAAGCCCATCACCCACTTAACCCATCCCCACCAGCCTCCCCTCCAACAACCCTCAGTTTGTTCTCTATAGTTAAGAGTCTCTTATGGTTTGCCTCCCTCTCTGTTTTTATCTTATTTTTCCTTCCCTTCCCCTGTGTTCATCCATTTTGTTTCTTAAATTCCACATATGAGTGAAATCATATGATATTTGTCTTTCTCTTACTGACTTATTTCATTTAGCATAATACCCTCTAGTT